>NC_056728.1:1157854455-1157856955 GCF_019279795.1 Protopterus annectens
TAGGTGACTCCAAAGTCAGACACACTGACGTACCGCTCACCAGACTGAGTAAGGAGAAGGTCACAGTAAGCTGCCTGTCGGGCGCTAGAATCCGCCACATAACACAAGCACTCAGGTCTCTCAACAGCAGGTACAAGTACGACTCAGTCATTGTCCACGCTGGTGTCAACGACCTGAGACGTACCTCCTTGGACTACATGAAAAGAGACATTGAGGAGCTCTCTGATTATGTAGCCCAGGCAGGTATGACCCTGACCTTGAGCAGTATCCTACCTTCACCTAGAATGATGCCACAATACAGTGATAAGATGATCAGCTTTAATAATTGGCTTAAATTCTGGTGTCATTCAAAGGGGATCAATGTCTGTCTGCCTGGGATGACATGCTGGACAAGCCACGCTGCCATGAGGGGCGGCTTGCACCTGTCACCCCTAGGCTTCGGATATTGGCAAAGGCTCTGCCACCCCATAGTGCCTTTTTAGGCAAGGCTCAAATTCTAAATCTACCACCCTAGAACACAAAAAGTAAAAACTAAGGGTAATGCTGCTCAATGCCAGAAGTCTCAATCTCAAGATGCACGCACTCGAGGCCCTTCTCAGTATGGAGAACATCGATGTCTGTGCTGTGACAGAAACCTGGTTCAAGGCTCCTGAGAGCACCCCAGCACTAGCAGGTTTCACCTCATATCATGCGTTCCGCCCCAAAATCCGGACAACACCAAGAAAGGAGGGTGTCCATATTCATAAAGGACACCCACACCTCAAGGTTGGTGGCAACGCACGATGCATCGGAGACCATCCAGGTGCAATTAACCATAGGCAAGACTGCTCTGCAATTTGTAGCATGTTACAGGCCACCCTCTCAAACTCAGGAACCTCACATGGCCTTCCTGAAAACAATGGAGGGATAAATGTATCTCCAAACACCATCATACTAGGTGACTTCAACTACCCTAATATAGACTGGGAACACTACTCAAGCCCAAACACTCTAGCCCAAAGGTTCCTGGAGTTCATAAACTCAAATGCCATGGAACAACTAGTCACCATCCCCACAAGAGGAGAAAACATACTTGATCTCATCATCACGAACATGGGATCACAATGTTCAACACCGAAGTATACCCCTCACTGGTGAGATCAGATCATAAACTAATCTCGCTGGAGGTCCTCATCCCGCCCCACCTGAAACAAAAAGACCACAGTGAAAAACTTCTCAAAAGCCGACTTCACACTTCTAAAACTAGTGTGGTCTCCTTTAAGGCCCCTGAGCCAGTGGTAAACATTACTCAAACCACTGAATCACTTACAAATGCCTTCTACCAGCACCTACAGGACTGCATGGATCAGGCAATCCCAAACAAAACTAAGACTCTTTGTACCAAAGGCAAGCGTCCAGTCTGGTGGACCCCAGCCATAAACAAGCTCTACAACAAAAGGAGGAAGCTACTACAAGATAGAGCAAAATCCTTGAAAGGTAAGACACCTTTGATCATTATAAGTAAAAAACTAAGAGCTCTCATAAAATCATCCAAGGCAAATTTCGAGAGAAAAATCGCCAAGGATTCAAAAGACAATCATAAGGCCTTCTTTAGCTATGTTAGAAACCTAGGAGGAAACTCCCAGATATGCTCAGAATTAGTTCAAAATGATGTGAAGATTACTGAACCTACACACATTGCCAACATACTGGCTGACAGGTTCAGTGCAAACTTCTCCCCCTCCCCAAAAGGAGAGATATCTATACCAGAGGATTGTAGCCCCCAAACATCTCCAACGCCCAGGTGAGAACTGCTTTCTCCAAAGCAAAAACACAGCATCCATGGGACGGATGGTGTCCCCGGCTGTGTGCTCCATGAACTCAATGAGGAATTAAACCCACAGTTAGGACAGCTGTTTAATCTTAGCCTCACCTCAGGATACGCACTCCAAGGAGTGGCGACGGCGACTGTGGTCCCACTTCACAAGGGCGGTGCCTCCACCGACCCTGGAAATTACCGTCCCATTAGCTTGACAAGCCTTATCTGCAAAGCCATGGAGAGGATCATAATGGAACTCATAAATAAAGACATAGGGAACTTGCAGACTTTGGATCCAACCCAGTTTGGCTTTGTCAAAGGCAGATCATGCCTTTTAAACTTGGTTGACTTTTGAGACAGTCACCAAGGCCATTGATGAGGGAAAGGCAGTCCATACAGCCTACCTTGACCTGGCAAAGGCCTTCGACACAATACCCCACTCAGGTATCATCAAAAACTCATCAGCTTGAATGTAAACCCATACATCACAAGATGGGTTGCAAACTGGCTAAGTGACAGAACCCACAGGGTCAGAGTTGCTGGAGCCATGTCAGACTCAAAGCCTGTCACAAGTGGTGTCCCACAGGGCTCAGTCCTGGGTCCACTCTTGTTCGGCATCTACTTTTCTGAAGTACAAGCAAACACAGGAGGGTTATGGCTGACAAAGTTTGCAGATGACTGCAAACTGGGCCATAGTCGAAA
>NC_056728.1:1157861955-1158007189 GCF_019279795.1 Protopterus annectens
CGAGCCTGTGTCCTCTGATGATTCTGCGGATGACTCAGACATTACAGACCAGCCAGAGGCTCCTTTTTCCAATTATGAAGATTCAGATGCTGAAGAATCCATTCCAGCTGCCTCTCCACCAGAGGAATTCTCCTTTGGGGAAACCTTACATGCCATGAGAGAACAATTCCAATGGCAGGGACAAGATTTCTCAGATTCTAGAAAAAGGCTTAGGACTTTTCTGCACTTGCCACAACATAGGCCCTTAGCTATACCTCCTGTCCTATCTGTTGTGGACGATGCATTTAATGATGTCTGCACTACTCCTGATTCTTTACCTCCAGCCCCTGCCAAACCAGATAGATTTTACAGGGTGCCAGACACTCATCACCACCTATACAAGGCCCCACTTGCAGACCCCGAAACTATATCCCAGGGGCCTAAGGCAGTAGCCTCGACCACAGCAAAAAACCCTATTCCCTCTGAAAGGGAATCCAGGTCCTTAGAGAGATGGGGGAAAAAAGTTTACACCTCTGCTACTCTCTCTGCTAGAGCTTTAAACTGTCAGTTTCACATGATCCAATACCAAGAGTTTATGCTTGATCAGTTAATTAAAAAGCTGTCCTCTGATGAATCTTTAGATAAGAAATATGTATTAGAAATGGTAAATAACATCCAACAGGTTAGTAACCATTCTTTAAAATGTGGCTATGATGCACTGGAGGCTTCATTTAGATCAGCCATGACTGGCACAGTGATAAGAAGACATGCATGGTTGAAAGAACAGGTCTTGCCGGATCATGTTAAAGCTAAGCTATTGGATGCTCCTATGGATAAGGCCAGTCTATTTGGGGAACCTGCCCAGCAGGTAATGAAGAAAATGGAAGAGAAGGCAAAATCTGTACAAACAGTTAAAGATTTCCTACAGGTTCAGCCCCCAAGGTTTAGCAGGAACTGGCCTGCCAAAAATTGGTCCTTTCCTGACTCCACAAGATCCCAAAGGGGCAGGAACAGACGCTCTAGGGGCAGAAACCAATCCAGAGGGGGTGCCTACAGAGGACGACAGTGGCAAGGTAATAACCGAGGCACAGACGCAACCACGACCACTGCAACAGGACAATCACAGTGACTTGGCTCTGACTCCGCCTACCAGGGAGCAAATAGCAGCACCATTAGGCGGAAAGTTAGCCTTATTCTCGAAAAATTGGCAATATATTACAAAAGACAAGTGGATTTTGCAAACCATACACCAAGGCTACCGGTTCCACTTCCACACTTTACCAGTAAAAAGAGGAATGCCAAACCTGCCCCCAAATCAAAAAATAGAAGCCCTGCACCAGACAGCAGAATTAATAAAGATGAGAGCTGTGGAAAGGGTACCAATAACAGAACAGGGCAAAGGATTCTACTCCAGACTCTTCCTAGTACCAAGAAAAGAAAAAACCTGGAGACCTATTCTCGACCTGTCCATCTTAAACACATACATAATTGTCCCAAAATTCAAAATGCTGACCCTACAGCAACTTCTTCCCATGCTGGGCAAGGAGTGTTGGCTGGTAACTCTAGATCTCAAGGAGGCATACCTGCACGTCCCCATTCGACCAAATTGCAGAAGATACCTCAGATTTCTTGCAGGATCAGAGCATTATCAATTCTCAGCATTGCCCTTTGGCTTATCTACTGCGCCCAGAGTATTCACAAAATGCCTGGCATCAGTAATCGCTCACTGCAGAGTACAGGGAATCCAAATTTATCCATACCTGGACGACTGCCTGTTACAAGCGGACAACAAAAGCAAGCTGACAACAGATTTACAAAGGGTCATTCACTTGCTACAAGCCCTGGGATACACAGTCAATTTTCCAAAGTCAAGACTGATACCATCCCAGACAAGAACTTTCTTGGGCGCGGAATTGGACACAGTAAAACAGATGGCATTCCTAACCGCAGAAAAACAAAAAGATCTCCCTCTCTACTTCTTGCAATTGACAAAGCAGAACAAACTAACAGCAAGAAAAGTTCTGCAGGCCTTGGGCTTCATGGCATCATGCATAATCTTAGTCCCACATGCCAGACTGCATATGAGAAAGTTACAGTGGTACCTAAAGAATTTATGGTCTCAGCACAGGCACAGCTTAGAAACAGAAATACCACTAATCCCATGCTTAAAACAGGAGTTCCTATGGTGGGCACGGGCATGCCAGTCAAACCCAGGCTTACCCTTCCACAACTTTCGAGCAAACCAAACCATCACAACGGATGCCTCAGACCTAGGATGGGGGGCACACATGCTGGACAAATGCGTACAAGGACGGTGGACTCAGGACCAACTGCACCTGCACATAAACCAAAAAGAAATGCTGGCAGTAAAACTGGCAATCCTAAAATTCAGACCAATCCTCAAAGAAGGCCATTTGATGATAAGGACAGACAACACCACAGTCATGTGGTACATTAACAAACAGGGAGGCACTCATTCTTACCCCCTATGCAGAATGACTTTGGATCTGTGGAATCTGGCTCTCAGCTACAACATCCAGTTACAGGCAATATTTGTACCGGGAAAAGAGAACACCCTAGCAGACATTTTAAGCAGAACCACCTCGGATGCTCACGAATGGATGCTACACCCGGACATCTTCAAGGCCATCACAAAGAAATGGGGAATGCCACAAATAGATCTATTCGCTTCCCCACAAAATCACCAGCTCAAAATATTCTGCACAAGGACATTCCACCCACTTGCATGGAAGGTGGACTCTCTCTCCTTCAGCTGGAAAGGCCTGACAGCATATGCATTCCCACCTCTTCCCTTGATGCACAAGGTACTACTCAAAATCAAAGAGGAACATCCAAGGATAATTCTGATAGCTCCAAACTGGCCAAGACAACACTGGTACCCATTGCTGAGGAGCATGTCTCGGGGTAAATGTGGTCAATACCCCTGATGCCTCTGATGTTAACTCAGAACAACTACAACATCATACATCCAAACCTAAAAACCTTGCAACTGACTGCCTGGAACATCACATAAAAGTAACTAACCCAGACCTTTCACAAAGGGTTAAAGACATTATCCTTGAAGCCCGCAGACCTTCAACAAGAAGGAACTATGCAGGAAAATGGAAAAGGTTCGTCATTTGGAGTACTGAAAGAGGAAAAGATGTGTCGAACATAGATATTGCTAACATCCTGGAGTACTTGGCAGAGCTTCTACATACAGGCCTGTCCTATTCCTCCATCTAGATACATGCATCAGCTATTTCAGCAGAATACAGCTTTGATCCTCCTGTCTTTTCACATCCTCTACTCAGGCAGTTTCTCAGAGGGATCAAGAATGTAAAACCTCCTAGGAAACCACCATTACCAGCATGGGACTTGAACTTTGTGCTAGAAAAGTTGACACTCCCTCCATTTGAACCAGTAGCAACAGCAGATCTACAACACCTGTCATGGAAAACTGCTTTCTTACTGGCTATTACTTCAGCAAGGAGGGTTTCGGAACTACAGGCCCTAATGGCAGTGCAACCCTTCCTAATCTTCCATCAAGATAGGGTGTCCATGAGAACTAATCCTACATTTATGCCTAAGGTGGTATCCAGAGTATCCTTAAACCAGGCAATCCACCTACCTACCTTCTTTCCCAATCCACAAAACACAGGTGAAAGAATAATGCATACCTTGGATGTACACAGACAGTTACGCTACTACCTGGACAGAACCAAAGGTAACAGAAAAACTGACCAGCTCTTTGTAGCCTATGCAACAGGAAGGGAAGGAAAAGCAATTTCCAAACAGACAATCTCCAAATGGATAGGAAATTGCATAAGATTCTGTTACTCCTACCATGGAAAACCAATTCCACAGAACATAAGACCTCATTCTACAAGGGCTACAGCCACTACCACAGCTTTCTTAAGAGGAGTGGCAACCAAGGACATTATTGAGGCGGCTACTTGGACCTCCGTGCATACATTTGCCAAGCATTATAATTTACCTCTATATTCTAGATCCCGAGCAGGGTTTGCCACTGCTGTACTGCAAGGGATCCTGACTACTCCATAATTATTATTCCTCCTCCCCTAGTTTGGCTATGGTATTCTACCCATTTGTTATGACTGCAGATGCATCCATGAAGGACATAGTACAGTTTTGTACCTACCATAAATGTAGATGTCCGAACTGGATAGCATCTGCAGTCAGGATTACCCTCCCTCCTTCCCCTCTGAGGTACTCCTAGGGTATATACCCTCCTAATAGCTAGCTGGGGGGGGGGGGGTCTCTTATGGAGTATTTGTTTGTATATATGTACATACATGTTTATTTGTTGTGTTTGCCTTCTACTGTTTTGGAAACATTGGCATTTATCCAAAATTTAGCTTTCCTAGAGGGCAATTGGCATCTGGGGCAAGAAACACTGAGGAAAATGGCGTCGGCTGATGCCTTTATACCCGAAGACCAGCAGAGATGACGTCGGGTGAGGTGCGACATCAGCCGAAGCCGGACCCGGACTTTGGAATCCGGCCAACCGAAGGGCTGCCTGACGACAGGACAACCCATTTGTTATGACTGCAGATGCTATCCAGTTCGGACATCTACATTTATGGTAGGTACAAAACTGTACTTTTATTGAGGACCAGAATATTTTGGGGTTATGTTGGGAGGAGGTAAGGGCAGACTGGTAGTATTGGATTTTATCCTGATGTCCTTCAAGAATGCAACTGCAGTCATAACATGTGGGTTGTCCTGCTTCAGGCAGCCCTCGGTCGGCCGGATTCCAAAGTCTGGGTCCGACGTCGGTTGATGTCGCATTTCTCTCCGACGTCAGAGCGGCTGGAGTATATAAGCATCAGCCGACGCCATTTTCTTCAGTCTTTCTTGCCGCGCGGTGCCCGAAGCAGAAGCAGTTCGCAAGTGCCGGTCGGTCAGCTCCTGTATTCTACGATCAAGTCATCAAAAGCTAAGTACCCGTTGGGGACCTTTTCTTGCCTCAGCCGATGTCAGAAATTACTGAAAAAGTTAACAATTGTCTTTTTTGTGGTAAACAAATACCTCATAAGGATTTCCACTCTTACTGCCTCCCTTGCCTGGGCCCAGACCACGACGTCTCGGCCTGTGTAGCCTGTGCTCGCTTCAACAAGCGCACTCTCAGGCGCCGGGCGGAGTTCGCTGAAGACTTTTTCGACGATAAATTTGGTTATACCATGCCGTCGGATCTTCCGACATCGCAAACTCCCAAAAAGCGAAAAGACCGGGACCGACATCCTCGGCCCGCGTCTACTACCAACTCCACGCCAAAACCTAGCGCGAGTGCTCCGGTTCCCTCTGAGACGGTCTCTCCACCGCTCCGAACCGAAGACACCGCATTACCTACGACTCCGATTCCAGACATTACTCCGACGCCAGTTATAGATTTTCCTCCGGATACCGAAACCGAGGAAATGCCCGAGACCATTGCTGTAGACAAGGTCACTCCTGCACGTGGAGCTGCCAGGCCTCCTATGGCCATGTCTATTAAGGCCTACACTAGGGCTAAGGCAGCCAGCAAAACAAAGCATATTACTTCTAGATCCTTACCTCAGCCGACTCCAGACACACAAATTATGTCCATGGCTGCTGATTTAATTTCCATGATTAGAGGTTCGCAGACCCATCCAGAGAGAGCATCCCAGCCTCCTCCTGATAAAGGCCCCGGGTTGAACCCTCTGACCCTACTCCTTCAGATGAAGACTCTGAGGGCTCTGTCCACTCTGATAGCCAGGAAGAGCTCTTCCAGACCTATGAGGACTCAGATGCAAAAGATTCCATACCTTCGGCCTCCCCACCTGAGGATATTTCCTTTGGGGAAGTTCTGCACACCATGAGGGAACATTTCAAGTGGCAGGGCCAGGAATATTCTGATTCCAGGAAACGCCTTAGGACTTTCCTTAAGAAGCCTCAGCACAGGCCCTTAGCTATTCCTCCTGTTCTTGATGTTCTGGATGATTTGTATTCTGATTCTAGTGCTACCCCTGATACTCTCCCTCCTGCACCAGCCAAGCCAGACAGGTATTACAGGGTCCCTGAAACTCATTCCCATTTATTCAGGGCCCATACTGTTGATTTGGAAACTATTTCACAGGGGCCTAAAGGAGTTTCAGCCTCCACCTCAAAAAATCCTTTACCCTCCAGCAGGGAAGCAAGGTCATTAGAGAGATGGGGTAAAAAGGTTTACACTTCCACTACCTTATCTATGAGAGCTTTAAATTGCCTTTTTCATATGTTCCAATATCAGGATTATCTTTTAGAAGATTTACAAAAAACACTAGCTTCTCCTGATCCTTTAGACAGGAAGACTTTGCAGGAAGCTGTACATAACACTCAGCAAGTAAGCAATCACTTCCTGCAGTGTGGATATGATGCACTGGAAGCTTCATGTAGGGCAGCTATGACAGGGGCAGTGATGCGAAGACATGCTTGGTTAAAAGATCAACCTCTACCAGCTCATGTAAAAGCAAAGCTTCTGGATGCACCTTTGGAAAAGAACAAGCTTTTTGGTGCAAATGCTAAGGATGTACTAAAGACCATCGAAGAAAAAGCAAAATCAGTTCAAACTGTAAAGGATTTCCTCCAGGTTCAACCCCCCCAGATTCAGTAGGAATTGGCCTTCAAAAAACTGGTCCTTTCCTAATCCAGAAAAGTTTCAAAGGGGTAAGAACAGACGTGGCCGAGGAAGAGGCCAATACAGAGGCCCTTACAGGGGACGTCAATGGCAGCCAGGAAACCAAAGAGGTGACTCGGGTTTCTCCTGCCCAACAATCACAATCTCAATGACTTTCCTCTACTACCGCCTACCAGGGAACAACTGGAAGCTCCCTTGGGCGGGAAATTATCTCTGTTTGCAGAAAACTGGCACAGACTGACAAAGGACAAATGGATTTTGGACATTATAGACCGAGGGTACAGGTTTAATTTTCATACCTTACCAAGAAAACAAGGCATGCCAAATCTACCACAACATCAAAGGGCAGAGGCTATCAAGCAAATCTCTCTGCTAACTCAAATGAAAGCAATAGAAAGAGTTCCACAACAAGAACAAGAACAGGGATTTTACTCAAGACTGTTCCTTGTTCCAAGAAAAGAAACTCAATGGAGACCAATACTGGACTTGTCTGCATTAAACACGTTTCTCATAGTACCAAAGTTCAAAATGCTGACTCTACAGCAACTCCTTCCCATGCTGGGCAAGGAGTCGTGGCTGATTACTCTGGACCTCAAGGAGGCATTACCTGCATGTCCGTATCAGACACAGTTGCAGAAGATACCTCAGATTTCTTGCAGGGCCAGAGCATTATCAATTCTCAGCATTGCCATTTGACTTATCTACTGCGCCCAGAGTGTTTACAAAATTCCTGGCTTCAGTAATTGCTCATTGCAGGCTCCAGGGTATACAGATTTACCCGTACCTGGACGACTGTCTCATACAAGCGGACGACAAATTGATGTTGACAAAAAATCTGGAATATGTCATACGATTACTTCAAGCTCTGGGATACACAGTCAACTTCCAAAAGTCAAGACTGCAGCCATCCCAGCAAATAATCTTCTTAGGAGCCAAACTAGACACAGCCTCTCAAATGGCTTACCTGACAGAAGACAAGCAAGAAAAGTTAACTCAATACTTCAAAGGTTTAGCAAAACTCACCCAGATGACTGCAAGGAGAGTCCTACAGGGCCTGGGTTACATCGCATCCTGCATCCTACTGGTTCCATTAGCAAAACTACACATGAGAAAGCTTCAATGGTACCTAAAAAGTGTTTGGTCTCAGCACAGCAACAACTTAGAGACAATCATACCACTCATCCCATGCTTACAAAAGGAATTCCTATGGTGGGCTTCGGTGAGCCAGGAAAACACAGGTTTGTCATTCAAAAAACCACAGATAACACAGACCATGACTTACAGACTCCTCAGACCTCGGATGGGGGGCGCACATGGAAGGCAGATGTATACAAGGACAATGGTCTCCAAAGGAAACACATCTGCATATAAATCAAAAGGAAATGCTGGCAGTAATGCATGCTATCGAGGTTTTTCAAAACCAACTCCAGCAAGGTCACTTAATGATATGGACAGACAACACCACTGTGATGTGGTACATAAACAAGCAGGGGGGCACTCACTCTTATCCCCTTTGCAGACTGACAATGCAGCTTTGGGAGAAATCACTGAGTCTAAACATCCAGTTGCAATCACAGTTTGTTCCAGGAAAAGACAATGTGTTGGCGGACAGCCTAAGCAGGAATTTCACAGATCCACACGAGTGGAGGTTGCATCCGAAGGCTTTCAGATAACTCACTTCGACATGGGGCAAGCCAGAAGTGGACCTATTTGCCTCTCACCTCAATCATCTACTACCAAAATTTTGCACAAGGACATACCATCCAAAGGCTTGGAAATTAGATGCTCTTTCATTCAACTGGAACTCCCTAGCAATCTATGCATTCCCACCTCTGCCACTGATGACCTCAGTATTACTAAAGATCAAAGCAGAGAAGCCCAAGGGAATCATAATAGCTCCGGATTGGCCAAGACAACACTGGTACCCACTACTACGGAGCATATGTCACACCAGGAGGTGGGCCCTCCCTCAGTGGCCTCTAATTTTGACTCAGCACAATTTCGAAACACTGCATCCAAACCTTCAAACTCTGTAGCTAACAGCCTGGGAGATCCCATAAATACATTCAACTTACCTCTCTCCAAGGAAGTTCAGCGGATACTAACAGAGGCTCGAAGACCATCCTCCAGAAATGTCTACTTAGCAAAGTGGAAAAGATTCAGCAATTGGAATACCAGCAAAGGGCATGATGCATCATTGCTGAACATCCCACTTATCTTGGAATATTTGGCAGATATGTTACAGAGTGGCCTCTCATATTCGTCAATAAAAATACATGCATCTGCTATTTCAGCCAGATACAACACTGATCCTCCTGTTTTTTCTCACCCCTTACTAAGGCAATTCCTCAGGGGAATCAAGAACATTAAGCCACCAAGAAAGGCCCCAGTGCCAGCCTGGGACCTCAATTTTGTCTTAGAAAAACTGACTCTACCTCCTTTTGAGCCAGCAGCTTCAGTTGACTTGCAATTTCTCTCATGGAAAACAGCCTTCCTGTTGGCAATTACCTCAGCAAGAAGGGTTTCGGAACTACAGGCCCTAATGGCAATACCACCCTTTATTATTTTCATCAGAGACAGGGTTTCATTAAGGACCAACCCTACCTTTATGCCAAAGGTGGTATCTAGGGTTTCTCTAAATCAAGCCATTCATCTGCCTGCCTTCTTCCCCAATCCTGAGAATAAGGAGGAAAGGATTTTACATACCTTGGACATTCATAGACAACTTCGATACTACCTGGACAGAACCAAGGCCAGTAGGAAGTCTGAACAGCTTTTTGTAGCTTACGCCCCTGCAGTCCAAGGAAAAGCAATTTCAAAACAGACTATTTCTAAATGGATTGGACATTGCATCAGATTCTGTTATTCCTTTCATGGAAAGACTGTTCCAGCCTATGTCAGACCACATTCCACCAGAGCTACAGCCACCTCTACAGCATTTTTAAGAGGGGTGCCTACAAAGGACATTCTAGAAGCTGCTACATGGAGCTCCGTGCATACATTCTCAAAACACTACAATCTCCCCCTATACTCCAGATCCAGAGCAGGCTTTGCTTCCGCAGTCCTGCAGGGTTTGATTGCCACACCATCTCTTTCCTAGAGCATACCTCCTCCCCCAGCTAAGCTATGGTATTCTACCCACATGTTATGACTGCAGTTGCATTCTTGAAGGACATAGTACAGTTTTGTACCTACCATAAATGTAGATGTCCGAGAGTCATGCAACTGCAGTCGGGTTTTCCCTCCCTCCATACCCCTCTATGCTTAGGGTCCACTCCTATCCCTCTCTCTCTTAGCTGGGGATATCTGTTATGGTGTATTTGTTTTATTGCTCATGTATTTGTTTGGAATCCTGTTTTTGTCTTCCAATTTGATTACAGCCTTCCTTGGAGGGCACCTGGCATCTGGGGCAAGAAACACTGAAGAAAATGGTGTCGGCTGATGCTTATATACTCCAGCCGCTCTGACGTCGGAGAGAAATGCGACATCAGCCGACGTCGGACCCAGACTTTGGAATCCGGCCGACCGAGGGCTGCCTGAGGCAGGACAACCCACATGTTATGACTGCAGTTGCATGTCTCTCGGACATCTACATTTATGGTAGGTACAAAACTGTACTTTTTATAAGCTTTTTGATTCTATTGCGTAGTTCTATGAATTTTTGCCTAGTTGAGGGGGTTTTGGTTTTGCGCCAGTTGTCCCATGCTTTATCCCGGTTTTTCATTTCAGACTTTGTGTTTTTTTGTAGCCATGGGGATTGTTGGGCTCTAGTTCTGGAACGTCTTATGGGGGCATGGTAATTAAGGATGCTTAGGAATGTTTTATTAAAGTAGTCAACTGCGTCATCTAGTCTGAGGTATTTTAGAAGTTGCCAGTTACAGTCTTGTATATATAATATATATATGTATGTTTGTGTATATATGTTTATGTATATATCTATGTGTATATATGTTTATGTATATATCTGTGTGTGTGTGTGTGTGTGTGTATATATATATAGCTAAGAACTGAACTTCGTGACAATAAAAGCATTCAAAAAAATAGTAAATCACACCAACAACTCTTGTAGAACTTTCTACAAGAGTTGTTGGTGTGATTTACTATTTTTTTGAATGCTTTTATTGTCACGAAGTTCAGTTCTTAGTTAAAATTTCTTCTCTTCGTTCAATTTTTTTGAGTGCAGTTAATTTTAGTTTTATATATATATATATATATATATATATATAATGTGTGTATTTATGTGTGTGTGTGTATATGTATATATGTTCATAGGTAGGTACTAGGCTATCTGCCCGATGGCTTTTATAAACCTAGCCAGAATGTGTTGGCTTTCGCCACCCCCTTAGATTAGTTCCCTGTGCCTCTGTCCAGCAGAGCCAGTGAATTGATCCCCAAGGTAAACTTTCTGTTAACCATCCACTTGTCGAGGTTTATTTTGAAGAGTGTTAGCGAGGAGCTCTGCCTAATGTAGATTGGGATCTTGTTCCAAAGCTTGGGAAGTCTCTGATACAGGAATCCCTCCAGCACGTCCTGTTTATTCTTGTAGTGAGGTTTACATCCCTAGAGCATGTGGCTCGAGGGGATAAGGATTTCTTTAGGTGGATCATGTCCATCAATTCTGGGTTGGACATGGTCTTGTATGTCAGGCAGAGATCACCTCTGAGTAGGCAGTATGTAACCGCATACTGCTGGAGTTTCTTCAGTCGAGGTGCATAGGGCATCTGATTGAGGCCAGTGATCCTCTTGGTGAGGTACTTCTGTGGTCTTTCCAGCTGTTGCAGGTGTCTTGTAAGGTACATCCCAAATGGGGCGTTGTACTCTATGATGGGTCTGATGAATGATGAGTAGAGGGGCACATTGACCTCATTTTATCTGGATGCGAACCCTTTTGTGATTAGGTGGGCCACATAGAAGGATTTTCTAACCACTTTGGCAGTGTGATTATCAAAGGTGAGATTACTATCTACTTGAGTCCGCAGATCCCTTATTACGTGTTCCGTACTTAGGGGACTACCACCTATGTGGTAGTTTGTGAGTACTTTGTTTTTTCCAAAGGGGATGACTATGCACTATTTGGCATTTAGCTTGAGGCCATGATTCTGACACCAGGTATCCGTCTCACTGAGACCCTTTTGGAGGATGTCTGTGTCAGCCGGAGAGTCAATTATAGCCCCTAGTTTGCAGTCGTCTGTGAAGTTAGTCAGCCATAGTCCTCCTGTGCTTGCCTGTGCTACTGAGAAGTATATGCCAAACAGGAGGGGTCCTAGGACTGAGCCCAGGGGAAGGCCACTTGTAACTGGTTTAGAGTCGGACCTAGCTCCCGCAACTCTCACTATGTGGGTTCTGTCTGTGAGCCAGTTGACAATCCATCTTGTGATGTAGGGGTTTATGTTCAGGCTGGTGAACTTGTCTATAATACCAGAATGGGGAATGGTGTCGAAGGCCTTAGTGAGGCCTAGATAGGCTGTGTGTACCACCTTTCCCTCATCTATAGCCCTGGTAACTGTCTCAAAGAAGTCCACCAGGTTTAGGAGGCATGATCTGCCCTTAACAAAGCCGAACTGGGTAGGGTCTAGTGTTTGGAGGTTCCCAATGTCTCTGTTAATGAGTTCCATGAGGATGCACTCCTTTGCCTTGCAGACCAAGCTAGTCAGGCTTATAGGGCGTTAGTTGCCGAGGTCTGTTTTGACTCCACTTTGTGGAGTGGAATAACCGTTACTGTGCGCCACTCTATATGTACGTAGCCTGTGGAGAGGCTGAGTTTGAACAGCGTGTTTAGGTGAGGGGTTAGTTCGTCTTTGAGGTTGTGTAGAATGCAGCCTGGGACACCATTCAGTCCGATTGATGCTGTATTTTTGGCTTTGGGGAGGGCTGTTTTAACCTGAGTGTCTTTGATTTCAGGGACTCTACATTCTTCTGGTATGGTTATGGGCCCTTTTGGGGGTGTGAGGGGGGTGAAGTTTGTGCTGAACCTGTCTGCCAGGATGTTGGCGATATCTGTCGGTTCAGTGTATTTTGTGCCATTCTGCGCTAACTCTGAGCAGATCTGCGCATTGCCACTTAGATACTTGACTTCGCTAAAGAATGCCTTGTGGGTATTTTGGAGTCCTTGGCAAGTTTTCTTTCAAAACTTGCCTTGGATGATTTTATGAGGGACTGTAGTTTCTTGCTGATACTGATCAGAGATGTCTTCCATTCTTGGGATTTTACTCTCTTCTGTACTAGTTTCCTCCTCCTATTGTATAGCTTGTTTATGGCAGGAGTCCACCAGAGTGGTTTTCTTTTCTTGGAGGAGTGAGTCTTGGTTTTGCTTGGGATGGCACTATCCATGCCTTCTTGCAGTTGCCCGTAGAATGCATTAGTAAAGGATTTTGCAGCTTGGACAGTGTTATCCTTCAGCATGCAGGCTTTCAAACTTTCTACCTCCTTCTTAAGTAACGTGGAGTTTGCTTTTGAAAAGTTTTTCATGGTGGTTGTCTTGTCCGGGGGTGGGGTGCGGAATGTGGATATCCAAAGTGATTTTTTATGGTCAGATCTAACCAGTGAGGGGTTGACCTCCGGTGTGGAATACCAGTCACCTATATTGGTAATGTCTAGATCCAATATGTTGTCACCTCTGGTGTGAGTGTTGACCAGCTGAACCAGGGCGTTTGAGTTTCTAAATTCTAGGAAATGTTGGACAAAGGAGGTAGTACTTGAGTAGTTCTCCCAGTTAATGTTTGGGTAATTGAAATCACCCAATATTAGGGGGTTTGGTAGGACCTTTATCTTTCCCAGTGTTTTCAGAAATGCTGAATGGGGGTCCTGGGACATGGTGGGTGATCTGTTGCAAGCTACAATTTGAATTGCAGTTTTGCCCGTTGTTAGTTGCACGTAGATGATCTCTGAAGCATCGTGCTGTGCCACTAACCTCGAGGTGTGGGTATCCTTGATGAATATGGATATGCTCCCACCTTTTGTATTTCAGTTTGGGTTCTGTGGCCAAAATGTATGGTAGGAGTTGTAGCCTGGTTATGCTAGGGTGCTCTCTGGAGCCTTAAACCAGGTTTCTGTTACTGCACATATATCAATTTTTTTTCCATACTGAGGATTGCCTCGAGTGCATGCATTTTGAGGTTTAGACTTCTGGCATTGAGTAGCATTACCCTCAGTTTTTTATTACTTGTGCTATTTACGGTAGTGGGTTTGTCTTTTGAGCCTTGCCTAAAAAAGGCACTATGGGGTTGGCAAGAGCCTTGGCCAGTATTCGAAAGCCTAAGGGTGACAGGTGCAAGCCATCTCTAGTGAAGCAGCGTGGCTTATCGACCATGTCATCCCAGATGGACAGACACTGGATCCCCTTTGAATGACACCAGAAACTTAGCCAATTGTTGAAATTGAGAATTTTTTTCTTTATACCATGGTATCATTCTTGGTGAGGTCAGGATTCTACTCAGGGTCAGGGTCATACCGGCCTGGGCTACGTGATCAGAGAGCTCTTCCATGTCTCTTTTCATGTAGTCCAGGGAGGCACGGGTCAGGTCTTTCACACCAACATGGACAATGACAGAGTCCTATTTGTACTTGTTCTGGAGTGACCTGAGTGCTTGTGTTATGTAGCGGATCCTGGCACCCGACATTCAGCTAACAGTAACTTTCTCCTTATTCAGCCTAGTGAGTGGGATGTCAGTGTGCCTGATTATAGAGTCATCTATTACTAGTATGTTGAGTATGTTATTTTGCCTTAAGGGCTGTGACTGCATGGCACACTGGTTTTGTGAAGTATGTGATCTGAAGTAGGAACTTCGTTTGTCAGCAACCTTTGGGATACGGATCCGAGCCGGCAACTTTTACCACAGCATAGATCCAAGCTCCTAGCTCCTCCCTTTACCCATAATCCCCTGCCAGCCCTAACTGACCCCAAATCTAGTTTGCCGCGCTTCAAGCCAACAAGCTGGATTTTGAGCTCCTGGCATTTGGAAGTTTTTTTTGTGAAAAAAGCTAAGAAATTTTGTCTTTACTTGTATGATTGAGTGAGTTTGTGTAGGTTCCCTCTTAAATATCTTTTTTTGTTAAAAAATTTTTCCTCCCTACCCTCGTTGTTCCGTAGTGTGTGTTGTGGTGTGTTAGGGGCCTAATTAGTGTGGTTTACGTTAAATATGTCGGAGGCCCCTAAAGCCATCTTTTCAAAATGTACCGAGTGTGGCCATAAGCTCTCACCGGCAGATGGCCACACCCGGTGCGTTGGATGCCTTGGGGTTGAACATCTTTCTTCGGGATGCACAATTTGTGCAGCGTTCAACCCCGGGGCACTTAAGGACTGGAGATCAAAGCTGATTCTGGCTGGCCTTTTGCCCCCGGACTCGGCTCCGACCTCCGGTTCTTCGGTGACCGCTACCCAGTCCTCGGTAGCGACCACCCCTGCCTCCCTTCCTCCGGTCGGGACTCAACCTCCTGTTTTGGCTCCGGAGGATAGGGAGGCCGGAAAAACTAAAAGGAAGGAGAAGCACCATAAGCGGCGGGCCGAGGACTCTTCCTCGGCCCCGCCCGCCAAGCGGGCTTCTCCATCCAGGATTTCTGGATCGCCCCCTCCTCGGCTCTGGTCCCCTTGTTTTTCACCGGGACCTAGGGAGGAGGCGACCCGGTCCCCGTCGAGGTCATCGAGGCGTCACTCTAGGTCTGCCTCGGTGGCCTCTTCGAGGTCTACTTTTAGTATGTCAGATGCAGACATGGACCGGATGATGAGGAGATTCATCCAGGCCCAGCTGCAGATGGGAGTGCTCTTGCCTCCCCCCCTCCGGGGGGGAGCTCGACCCCCTTTTTTGCCCCAATCGCTCCTTCTCCATCCCGCTTCCCGGGTTTGGAGCACTCGTAGCCGAGCCGCGTCGTATCCGGGGGTGTGTCGGAGCCGACAGTACTAGTTACTTCGGCTCTGACTGGTCCCTCGAGTTTGTTGGATCCGACCTCTCGGAGCCGTGGGCGGAGCTTCGGATCCGAGGGACCTTGTGTGACTACGGCTCCGTCCCGGTCGGAGCACACGGGTCCTTCGGATCCGAGGGTCTCAGCCCCGGATCCGGTCCCCGCTTCGGATCCGAGTGGGAGCCGACTCTCGGAGCCTATTGAGAGAAGCTCCCCCTCAGCTTTCGCAGTGGTGGAAAGGGCACTGTTGAGTGTATCTGGACCCCCGCTCCTGGCTTCGGCTCCTCCCTGCACTCCCTCTCAGCTGGTCCGGGCTCCCATCACCCGGCCTTCCGGACAGCCTGCTTCGACGTCTCTGGGTGTTCCTGAAGAACGTGATATTGCTGGTGAGTCTTCCTCGGACAGCACCCCCAAAGAGGTCCCTCACAAAGCCAAGTGTAAGAGGAGGCACATGGACTCCCCTGAGTCCCTTACCAAAGATACGGACTTAGATGAAGGGGAAGGCTCCCCAAGGTCACCCCCCTGAAGATGTCTCCTTTGAAGACATCATGGAGATGCTCAGGATTAGGGGGGGGTGGTCTGCCCCCAAGGCTTCCTCCGATGAGTCCGTTTTCCTAGAGGCGTTCGAAGCAGGGCCATCTACCTCTTGGGTGTCCCCTCCCCCCGATCCCCTGGTGGACCTTATTGCCACCAGGGCTTGGAAGGAGCCGGACACTGTGGAGCCTATCCCCAAGTGCCCGGACAGGATCCTGAGTCCCCCTGCTGAGAGATCCCACTGGAGCGGAGGTCCCCCTGTTGATGCCATGTTGGTGGCGGCGGCCACCAAGAGAGAGCTGGCTCAGGAGAGCTCTGCGGTCCACCCTCCGAATAAGGACTCTCGAGCGATGGACCGCCTGGGGAAGCGGGTCTTTAGTTCAGCAACCTTCTCCATGAGAGCGCTGAACTATATGGTACATGTCATCCAGAGCAGCGGGATCTAATAAAAGAATATGCTGCATCCCCCCCAGAGTCCATGTCGGAAGGAGACAAGCATCTGTACTCCTCCCGAATGTCTACTCTACGCTCAGTTTCTAATACCTCTATGCAGCTCTTGTCACATGCCACTGAAGGAGCCTCTAGAGCCGGCGGAGCCGGCCTGATAATCAGGCGTCAGGCCTGGCTCCAACACTGTGACTTCTCGGAACCCTTTAAGGCGTCATTCGCGAATGCCCCCTTTGATGGTTCTGCACTTTTTGGCAAAACCGTTCGCGACACCTTAGTCCATAGCGAGAAAGACGGGAAGATGTTGTCTGCCGTCGGAGTCTGCTTCTCTGCTCCCCAGAGGTCCTTTTCTAAGAACCAAAAGGGTCATAAGAAGATGTGGTTCCGCAATTCGCATCAGTCCCAGTCTGCTCCGGACAACCAGTCCTCTCGTGGCAGAGGAGGACAGGGAGGACGCCGCCCAAGAGGCAGAGGGGGTCCCAGAAACTTTGGGTCCAGAGAACCCTTCTCTGAGAGGCCCACGCAGAACCCCTGAGGGGTTGCCCGGCTGCTCCACTCTGGAGGCAGTCGGGGGGCGTCTTTCGAAGCACCTAGCAATGTGGGAGTCCATAACAACAGATCGCTGGGTGCTTCGCATCATATCCAGAGGTTACCAAATTCCCTTTATTGTAACCCCCAAAATCAGAAACCTCCCCGACGGTACCACCCAATCAAAGGGGGGCAGCTGCTACAGAAATCCAGCAGCTTTTACAAAAAAGAGCCATCCAACTCGTACCCCCAGATCAGTTCGGAATGGGGTTTTACTCCAGGTTCTTTCTGGTGCCAAAAAAGACGGGGGACTTGAGACCCATCCTCGATCTCTCTTTCCTGAACTTGGCAGTACCCAAAGAAAAGTTCCGAATGGTCACCTTACAATCTATTCTCCCCCTGTTACGGGAGAACGATTGGATGTGCTCGATAGACCTCAAGGATGCGTACTGCCACATTCTAGTGGACAGACGCTCCAGGACGTTCCTCCGCTTCCGGCTGGGAGCCAGTCATTTCCAGTTCAGGGCCCTTCCTTTCGGTCTCACCTCAGCCCCCAGGGTGTTCACCAAAGTCTTGGCGGTCATAGCGGCCCACCTGAGGCTTCATGGATTTCAGGTCTTTCTGTACCTGGACAACTGGCTCCTTATCGCCCCAGCAAGGCATCTACTCTGCTCAGGCAGGGATTACTTCCTCGACCATGCTCCACGTCTAGGGTTAACTATCAACATGACCAAATCTTGTCTAGTCCCCTCACAGCTGATAGATTTTATAGGGGCCAGATTGGACTCCAGGGTAATGCTTGCCTTCTCAACTCCCGATCGGCTTCAGAACCTGAGGTTGCATGCCAAGGCCATTCTCATTCTTTCTGCTCCACCTGCGGAATTGATCCTGAGGGCTCTAGGGTCAGGTGCAATGGTCCCTGTCTCGCAACTCCCTGTCTCATCCTATTCCCCTAAGCAGGGCTTGCAGAACGTCGCTCATGTGGTGGCTCCGGTCCCCGAGGCGCCACATGGGACGACCATTTTCGATGCCTTCCCCCGTCGCCACAGTGACCACGGACGCCTCTCGCCTGGGGTGGGGGGGGGGCACTATTCAGGCAGAACGGTCCAAGGCACGTGGAACGACACAGAGACCTCCTTGCATATCAATGTCCTAGAGATGAGGGCAGTGCTTTTGACGTTGCAGGCACTTCACAGCCTTCTACCGATTGGGACAATTGCAGTACAGACGGACAACATGTCAGTTTTCTGGTACATCAACAAACAGGGGGGAACCAGGTCTTATCCCCTTTGTCGTGACGCCTTGAGAGTGTGGGAATGGGCGATTTCCACCAACCGCTTTCTTATTGCAATGCACATTCCGGGACGGTCCAACATTCTAGCAGACAGGCTCAGTCGTTCAATCCTGACTCCATACGAATGGTCTCTCAATCCCCTAGTAGCGAAACAAATATTTGCCCTATGGGGGCAACCCTGTTGCGATCTTTTTGCCTCTCCCTCAAATACCAAATGCAACAGTTACTTCGCTCTAATTCCCCCTCAGGGGGAGTCCCCGAGAGACTCTCTAGTACATGCTTGGCCTCCCGGTCTCCTTTACGCTTATCCTCCATTGCCCATGATGCTGAAACTCCTACAGAAAGCCAGTCGGCTGGGGAGAAGAATGATCCTCATTGACCCATTCTGGCCTCGTCAAACATGGCTCCCGTACCTGTGGTCTCACCTAATTCATCCACCATGGATTCTGGATCCACTCCCGGATCTCATTACCCACCCTCTGGGTCTCCAGACCCCTAACCTGGTCAACCTCAAGCTGACGGCTTGGTTGCTCCAGTTCCACTCCTGATTAGGACTCCCGGAATCTCCTCACCAGTCAAAGCCATCCTAGTAGCAGCACATAAACCTTCTACCAGAAGAGTCTATCGAAGCAAGTGGAAACGTTTCTCCATCTGGGCGGAGCACCATCACTTGGATCTTTTCACGGCACCTCTCACGTCTGTTTTGGAGTTCTTAACTACCCTCTTTCACCAGGGGGCTAGCTGCTCTACAGGCAAGGTACAAATGGCAGCGATTTCGCATTATCATGTAGGGCATGAATCAGGCGCTCTGACTACTAAGCTTTGTAAAGCGTTCCTCAAGGGTACTTTCCTTCTCAGACCACCAGTCAGGGAGGTAGTACCCCCATGGGATTTGTCCTTGGTTCTCCAAGCCTTGACTAGCTCCCCTTTCGAGCCGGCGACCACGGTTGATCTTAAATATCTCTCTTGGAAAACAGCCTTCTTAGCGGCCATTACTTCAGCTAAAAGGGTTTCTGAACTTCAGGCTCTATGTGTTAAGCCGCCTTATTTATCCTTCCATCCAGATAGAGTTTACTTCAGGATCAATCCGTCTTTTCTGCCTAAGGTCTCTTCAGAAGCTAATATTAATCAATCCATTAATCTTCCTGTGTTCTTCCCCATTACCAGAACAAAGGAGAATATAAACTGCATTCCTTGGATGTGCACAGACAATTACGTTTTTATACTCATCGAACTGCTGGTCATAGGCAATCTGACCAGTTGTTTGTCTCCTTTGCCAAAACAATTTTAGACAAGTCAATTTTTAAAGTTACTCTATCACGGTGGATAGCTAATTGTATCCTCTTAGCATACCAGAGTTTGGGAAGGCCTGCACCTCAAGGGGTTCGAGCTCATTCTACTAGGGCCGTCGCTGCTTCGGCGGCTTTTAAATCTAGGGTTCCCTTAGATGATATTTGTTCTGCAGCCACTTGGGCCTCATCTCATACCTTTATCAGCCATTACAAACTGGATGTTGTCTCCAGAGGTAGGGCGTCCTTTGGCTCTGCAGTGCTCCGGAATGTTCTTCCATAAAGGCCACCCAGGATTCATGTAGCTAGGGATTCTGTCCCAAAGGTTGCTGACAAATGAAGTTCCTACTTCAGATTTAGAAGTTATGTACTCAGCATAACGTTCCATCTGAGTAGGTATCTTCATTTGTCTGCAACCATCCCCCCTTCCTTCCCCCTGACCTTTAGGATCTGTCTTGGATTAGCCCCTTCCGGGGCACCTTTACATTGCTTATATCGGGCAAACTTGATCTGAGGTCAGTTAGGGCTGGCAGGGGATTATGGGTAAAGGGAGGAGCTAGGAGCTCGGAACTATGCTGTGGTAAAAGTTGCCGGCTCGGATCCGAGATCGGATCCGTATCCCAAAGGTTGCAGACAAATGAAGATACCTACTCAGATGGAACATTATGGTGAGTACATAACTTCTAATTTCATGGTTTGTGTTGGGGGGTGGAAGTTGCTTTGATGTTTGCTGGAGTTGTCTGTTGCTTTTGCAGATTTTTATTTGGAGCCTCCGTGTATGTTTTCATGTATTTATGTGTTTTTTGCCGGTGCTGGTTTAATGGGCTTGTGTGCGACTGGTGGTATGATGCAAGTATTTCCCTTCTCCTATTTGACTGTCGGATCCAGTCTTGGGTTGAGAGAGCTTAGCCTCCAGTTTATTTATATATATATATATATATATATATATATATATATATAATGTGTGTGTGTGTGTGTGTGTGTGTGTGTATGTATATATATATATATATATATATATATATATGTGTGTGTGTGTGTGTGTGTGTGTGTGTGTGTGTGTGTGTGTGTGTGCATATATGGTTTCACTTTGGAATCTCGAAATAATGACATATCGAATTTCAGTATCTTGAGACCAAAGTGTTGAATCTGCAGTTGAGACAATGTTGAGATTGTCGAATACGGAAATTTTGAACATGTCGTGGTGATGGCGCGTTTGGTTAACTGTAATGTTTTTCAAGGGTTTTGTGGAGGGTTTGTGTGTGTGTATGTGTGTGTGTGTTGGGGAGTTTTAGATGTGGGTTAGGGTAGGTAGATAAGAGTACGAGTGTGTATGTGTTGAGAGTGGTTGTGCTTGTATGTATGTGATGTGTGTTTGTGTAAGGGGGTGTAGAATGTGTGGTAGTGGGTTTGCTGTCTTCCAGTTTTTAGTGCAACCTCGGAGTTAGTATATATAAGTAGGGGGGGTGTGGGGGGCGCAGCGAGGCTTGCCCCTCTGGTTTCAGCAAGGTTGTGTGCGTGTTGGTTTGGCTTGTTGTAGTGTTGGCAGGTAGTTGTTTTTGTGTTTGTGTGTGGCGTAGTGTTTTGTTTGTTACGTTCGTGGTTTTAAATTTCACGGATTTGAAGTTTCGGGTTTGTGATTTTTTAGCTTTATAGTCTTGAGATACTGAAATTTATATATATATATATATATATATATATATATATATATATATAGAGAGAGAGAGAGAAATATGATGCTATGGATTGAGTAAAAAATTGTGGTGGCATTTGTTTTTCCTTTTCAGGTGCTCTTTTCTACTAGAGTTGCATCCACCTTATATGTCCATGGTACTTAACCCACTAGGGTTGAGACCACTGTAGTTAAAAGCAGATTGGTAAGGATAAGCACATTGTGAAATAACCCAGCAATGTAACATATGCTGTCCCAAAATGTACCCTAACTGAGCAGGATTGCCTGTTATGAGCTTCATCAAGTTAATTAGCTATGTGCTGCTTGTCCCCACCATGTATGTGGAAGTCAACATCTGCTTGCTGTGGGGAATATAGTACTACCCCCCCCCCCCCATACGCTGTGTGGCCAGTTTTAATGGCTCAGTAAACTTGTTACTTGAAGGTATGTCACCTTATTAAACCACTGCAAGCGCTTGACCATATACAAATGTTCTTCATTCCACATTGCTGCAGTCCTAACTATTGGGTAGTCCGCTGTCCAGTCGGCCCGAATACCAGAGTATATGGCTGACGTCGGTCAGGGCGCATTAGACTGACGTCAGTACGTCAGGGTACTAATGCGCATGACCGACGTCATATCCTCAGTCTTTTTTGCCGCATGGTCCGATGCAGAAGCAGTTTTGCGAGTGCAGGTTGGCGTTCTGAAATTTTCTGAAGTCGGAGTTTCAGACCGAATCAGAGTTGGCTAAGTACCCCGTTGGGGAACATTTTGGTTTTTTCTTGCCTCAGTATTTAACGGGATGTCAGAAAAAGTGAATAACTGTATTTCTTGTGGGAAACAGATACCTCATAGGGATTACCATACCTTGTGTATACCTTGTTTAGGGCCTGAGCACGATGTTGTTGGATGCCGCTCTTGTGCTAGGTTTAACAAACGCACTATTAAGAGAAGGTTAGACTGTGCCAGGTTAGTGTTTGGGAAGCGTTGCAATTATAAAATGCCGTCGGATGCTCCGACGCCCGCTTCGTCCAAGAAGCGCAAGGACAAAACAGCGAGGCCTAGGGTTGATGAACCGGCAGTCCCGGACGTCGGTTCTTTAGAAGGCTCAGTGGAGCCAGAGGTTTTGCCAGGAGTTTCTTTGGAGTCTCAGGCAGAGACTTTACTGTTACAGGATGTGCCTTCTCAGGAGGTAGGCCAGGCTGAGGGGCTTCTCAGGTAACTGTTCTTCCCTCTCTTCCCAAGGGAGTTAGAGCCTCTCCTTCTGTTTCCAAAACTTCTTTGAGAGGTAGGCCAAGTTTAGCTTCAGTGGGGGCTTCTCCTAGCACTTCAGGTTCTGTGCCTAAGAAACATATGCTTAAAATGGCAGAAGATTTGATTACTATGATTAGAGGTTCTATGCCCCTCCTGATAAGAGGCCTAGGGTGGAACGTGAGTTTGATAGTTTTGAACAGTGTTCAGAGGCTTCTGAGACTCGTGGCGAAGATTTGCAGGAGTATCCTCCTTATTCTGATTCTGATGTGGATGATTCCACTCCTACAGCTTCTCCTCCTGAGGATTTCTCATTTTCAGAGACTCTGCATTCCATGAGGGAGCACTTTAAATGGGAAGGCCAGGATTACTCTGATTCAGGAAAAGGCTTAGGGAATTCTTGTTTTACCCCAGCATAGGCCCTTAGCTATACCTCCTGTGTTGAATGTGGTGGAAGATGTTTTGCAGAGGCTTCCCTGAACCCTGATTCTTTGCCTCCTGCTCCTGTTAAACCTGATAGGTACTATAGGGTGCCTGAAGCTCATAAGTATCTTTTAAGAGTCCTAGCGCAGACCCGGAAACTGTTTCTCAGGGACCTAAAGGTGTTAAGGCCTCTGTGGTTAAAACCCTGTTCCCACTGATAAAGAGGCAAGGGCTTTGGATAGATGGGGAAAGAAAGTGTATACTTCTTCCACTTTAGCCATGAGGGCGTTGAATTGTCAGTTTCACATGCTAAAATATCAAAATTATCTCCTTTCACAACTGAAATCTAAGGTGGATGCTTTGGCGGAAGGTATTGAGTGTAAAGAGTTGCTGGATTTAGTTCATGTGTCTGAACAAGTGGGTAAGCATTCTTTGCAATGTGGTTTTGATGCTGTACAGGCCTCCTCGAGGGTGGCTGCCACTAGTTCTGTTCTTCATGAGGCATGCCTGGGTGAGGGATCAGAATTTAGCTGAGCATGTTAAGACAAGGATTTTGGATGCTCCTTTACAGTGTGATGTGTTACTTGGTTGCCTGTGGAAGCAGTTTTAAAGAAAATGGAGGACAAAGCTAAGTCTATGCAAACTGTTAAAGATTTTTGCAGGTGCAGCCACCAAGTTTAGTAGATATTGGCCTACTAAGGGATGGACATATCCTGCTTATGTTTCCCAGTCTAGGGGTAGGTCTAGGCGTGGTAGGGGCAGAGCTCAAGGTTCTTTTAGGCCTAGAACAGGGAGTTCACCTGCTCAGACTTCTGGTGAGGGCAGGGGTCAGTCCTTTCGTAAACAGACCCAATGACCTGCCTTTTCAGCTGCCAGTAGATTCTCGTCTGGCAGCTCCTTTGGGAGGAAGACTGTCTCTTTTCAAAGAAAATTGGGATTTAATCACTCAAGACAGATGGGTGTTGGATATCATTCACCACGGTTACAGGTTTTATTTCCATACATTGCCCCTTTCAAAGGCATGCCAGGCGTTCCTCCTCCACAAAGGAAAGAGGCTCACAAGCAAATTTCTCTGTTACTCCAAATAGGGGCCATTCAGCCAGTCCCTGTATCAGAAAGGGGCCTAGGATTTTATTCTCGCCTGTTCCTAGTACCAAAGAAGGGGAACACGTGGAGACCAATTTTGGATTTATCTATCCTCAACACTTATCTGGACATTCCAAAGTTCAAGATGTTGACGTTACAACAGCTTTTACCTCTGCTGGGCAAAGATCACTGGATGGTAACTTTAGATCTCAAGGAAGCTTACCTTCATGTGCCTATAAGACTAAGTTGCAGGAAGTATCTGCGTTTCGAGCTGGAAATTCTCATTATCAGTTCTCTGCATTGCCCTTTGGCTTATCTACTGCGCCCAGAGTATTCACAAAGGTTCTGGCTCCAGTGATAGCTTACTTCAGGCTAAAAGGAATACAAATCTATCCTTACTTGGACGACTGCCTGATTCTGGCTCAAGAAAAGGAAGACCTTCTACAGCATCTGAAATATGTTATAGCAGTGCTAAGATGCCTAGGGTATTCTGTGAATGAAATAAAGTCCAGTCTAGTACCCTCTCAAGACATGTGCTTTCTGGGTGTGAGACTGAATACAGCAGCCCAGATGGCCTTTTTAACCCCGGACAAACAAAAGAGTCTATCCCTTTACTTCCATCAACTATCTCATCAGTCCGTGCTGACTGCAAGGACAGTCCTTCAAGCATTAGGGTTCATGGCATCTTGTATTCTGGTGCTTCCCAATGCCAAACTGCATATGAGGAAGCTGCAATGGTATCTCAAAATGTATGGACACAGCACTGCCAGGATTTGGACACTGTCATTCAAATAATACCTTGCCTTCAAAAGAAGTTTTGTGGTGGGCTCAGGAATGTCACCTAAACAAGGGACTCTCTGTGACCCGGCCAGAGGCGAGTCAGATTTTAACGACAGATGCCTCGGACATTGCTTGGAGAGCTCATCTAAATGGAAAGTGGATACAAGACAAGTGGCCTGCCAGACTACAGCATCTACATATCAACATGAAGGAGATGTTAGCAGTCCAGTTTGCATTAATGGCTTTCAAGGAGTTACTTCTTCCAGGGCAGGTGTTGATTCTAACAGACAACACAACTGTCATGTGGTACATCAACAAACAAGGGGGAACACATTCTTATCCTCTATGCAGGCAAGCAATGATTTTATGGGAGACTGCGCTCAGCTTGCAACTAACTCTTCAGGCAAGGTTTCTGCCGGAGCACAGAACTCCTTAGCAGATGTGTTAAGCAGACAAATCATGGATCCCCACGAGTGGAAACTGGATCTTCATGTATTTCAGAAATTGACAGTGTCATGGGGAACTCCAGACATAGATCTGTTCGCTTCTCCACTAAACCACCAGCTGCCAAAGTTTTGCACAAAGGGGTTTCATCACACAGCTTGGAAAGTGGATGCTCTTTCTTTCAGTTGGAAAAATCTTCATGTGTATGCCTTTCCACCTCTGCCTCTTCTTCCAAAGGTGCTCTTAAAGGTCAGACAAGACAAGCCAAGGATGATTTTAATAGCTCCAGATTGGTCTCGGCAACACTGGTACCCGCTACTACGGAGTCTGGTAAGGAAGCCTCCATGGCCTTTACCTTTGATTCCACATCTGTTATCTCAGAAGGACGGTCATCTGCTCAATGTCAAGCTTCACTCACTTCATCTAACAGCCTGGCATATTCTGTGTTGAAACACAGCAGGTCTCAACTTCCTCAACAAGTTTTAAATGTGATTATGGAAGCTAGAAGACCTAGTACAAGGAAAGTGTACGCAGAAAAATGGAAGAGGTTTTTATTTTGGAGTACAGCAAACAATTTGGAGATTTCTGAGCCTAATTTGAATGTGGCTCTTCAATATCTTACTGAGTTATTGGACAAAGGTTTGTCCTTCTCTTCCATTAAGATTCATGCTGCAGCAATTTCAGCTCACTATGATTGTGACCCACCATTGTTTTCGCATCCTTTGTTCAAGCAGTTTCTTAGAGGGCAAAGAATATAAGACCCCCGTAGAGCTCCTACTCCTGCTTGGGATCTCAATTTTGTGTTGGAAAAACTTACTCTACAACCTTTTGAGCCTGCGGCTACTGCTGAATTGAAATACTTGTCATGGAAGACTGCTTTTCTGTTGGCTATTACTTCTGCAAGAAGGGTGTCTGAGTTGCAGGCCCTTATGGCAGTAGAGCCCTTTTGATTTTCCATAAGGATAGGGTATCATTACGTACTAATCCTTCCTTTATGCCTAAGGTGGTTTCTAGTGTGGCTTTAAACCAAACTATTCATTTGCCTACTTTTATGCAGACCCCCAAAATAAAGGGAAAAGATTTTGCACACTTTAGATGTACATAGGCAATTGCGTTATTATTTAAGCAGGACTAAGGATTTTAGGCAGTCTCAGCAGTTGTTTGTTTCTTTTGCTTTGAGTTCAGGGCAAGCCTGTGTCAAAACAAACTATTTCTAGGTGGATTGGGTTTTGCATTGCATTTTGTTATTCCCATCATGGCAAGGAGATTCCAGCTGGGATTAGGCCTCATTCCACTAGGGCTACTGCCACTTCAACAGCATTTCTAAGGGGGGTGGCAACTAAGGATATTTTGGAGGCAGCTACTTGGAGTTCAGTGCATACTTTCTCTAAGCATTATCACCTTCCTCTCTACTCTAAGTCTAGGGCTGGTTTTGCCACAGCTATTTTGCAAGGCATGTTGTCAGCTCCTGCTTCTTTATGATTTGCCAGCTTCCCTTACCTCTGCTTTGGGATTCTACCCAATAGTTAGGACTGCAGCAATGTGGAATGAAGAACATAGTACAGTTTTGTACCTACCATAAATGTAGATGTTCGAGGATCCACATTGCTGCAGTCCAATACCTCCCTCCTTCCCCTCTGTGTTTAGGGGTGGTTGTGTAGGTGAGGTTATATGCTGATATTTTTGTATATATTTTTGTATATATTGTACATATTTCTGGTGCAGGTATATTGGGACTTGTCTTTTTAGGGTCTTCTGACATCTGGGGCAAGAAAAGACTGAGGATATGACGTCGGTCATGCGCATTAGTACCCTGACGTACTGACGTCAGTCTAATGCGCCCTGACCGACGTCAGCCATATACTCTGGTATTCGGGCCGACTGGACAGCGGACTACCCAATAGTTAGGACTGCAGCAATGTGGATCCTCGAACATCTACATTTATGGTAGGTACAAAACTGTACTTTTTGAATGATTCTACGTAAAACCAGTAGAGTGATTTTTTTTTATTTTTGTGTTTTGCTACCTAAAAAGCACCTAAGTCTTTACAGTCAAAACTGCTGCCATATGTTAGCATTTGATCTGCATGGGTCCTCAACTTTTTTTTCCCACCAAAGTCCCCAAAACTAATGCCAAAATATCAGCCTTTTTGTTTCTGTCTTAGAATGAATAACCTACTAACCAAACTGCAAAACAAGTGCTAGGGAAAGGGAGTTGTACTTCTGCTCTGGGAAACACAATGCCTATTTTTATATGCACCTCTGACAGCAGTCTGCAAAGACTACAAACTGCAGAAATCTGTAGGTTTGAAATCTGGCTCACAGAAGGTGTCTTACAGGTTATGAGGTCAGATAGTCTATCATTCTTTCTTATGCTACTGATCATCTATGTTATTTACAAGCTATCAAATCTGGGCTTTTGCAGACTTTTGTAATACAGCATTGTTATCAGACACAGCAAGAGGATGAAAAGATTGACCGTGTTTTGTGCTTATTTGAAGTGTCACATATTCTTTCCTGTACTTTTTGTCTTTTTTTTTTTTTTTTTTGGCCCAAAGGTGTAGACTCCCCTCCATCTGATGTGTTAGACCAGTGGCTTACACAGCTTGATGTTACTTTCACTTCAAGTCATTGTTTTAGCAGAAAGCTGAATGTTGTGACAGTAGCACACCTATTGATATTTTTTAAGCAAGTTAGGCCTGCATTCGTTTAATACAAATTGATCTCTCTATTTCCTCTTAACAGTATTTATGTATTCTAGATGTTCTTCATGTTTCACTGTTGCAGTCATTACATTTGAGTAATCTGCTGGCAGGTTGCCCTCAGTCGGCCTGAATAACAAATTCTTGGGTCCTGCGTCGGTTGCTGTCTCCTCTTCCATGACGTCAGGTCATCAGGGGTATAAAACATGTAGCCTACGCCATTTTATTCAGTCTTTCTTGCCGCGCGGTGCCCAAAGCAGAAGCAGTTCGCAATTGCCGGTCGGCCGACTCCTGAAATTTTCATATTTGAGTTTCAGAACCGAAGTCTTAAAACTAAAGCTGAGTACCCCGTTGGGGAAACTTTTTCTTGCTCCTTACCGATGTCAGTAAAAGTTAATAATTGCATTACTTGTGGGAAGCAAATACCTCATAACGATATTCATTTGTACTGTATTCCTTGCCTAGGCCCTGATCAACAACGTGCCTTGCTGTCGGTTTTGTGCTAGATTTAACCAACGCACTATTAAGCGTCGGTATATTTTTGCTTCTAAATATTTTGGTTCAAGATTTAATTATCCAGAAATGTTGTCGGTTAGCAATCCGACTACCGGTGTTCATAAAAAACGCAAAGAAAAAGACAGAGACAGACCGTCGAGGTCATAAACCGGCAACGAAGCTTCTCCTAAGCCAGTCGCTGGTTTGCCGGTACTCAGTGAGGTGCTTTCGCAGCCCCTGATACCCGCTACATTTGAGTCGCAGGCCTCTACCGAGACCCATTCAGAGTCCAGTATGCAGCGAGATTCTCAGAGTATTGAACCCGTGGATGGCTCTCCCTTAGATGGGTCCGGAGCCGCTGGGCAGGCACCGGCTTCTGAGGGTGTTTTCAGGCTTCAATATTTTTATATTAAACCGATGCCAGCAACAAAAACAAGGTCAAAAACAACTTCTATGTCTAAAAAACCGACGCATGAGCCACGTGCTCAGGCCTCTATGCCTAAAAACAGATGATCAAAATGGCTGAGGATTTAATTACCTTGATCAGGGTTCCCAACCCCCCCCCCCCCTGCTGAGAGGCCTAGGCAGGGCACTGTTTATAAATCTTCAGATCAAGTTTCCATTTCTTCTGATTCCTCTTATGATCAGGAATTTTCTTTTCCACCCTATGAGGATTCTGATGCAGAGGAATCCATCCCATCTGCATCTCTTCCTGAGGATTACTCTTTTGGAGAGACTTTGGATACTTTAAGGGAACATTTTCATTGGGAGAGTCAGGACTTCTCTGAATCAAAAAAGAGGCTTAGGGATTTCCTTCTTCTTCCTCAGCATAGGCCTTTGGCAATACCTCGTGTATTAGACATTGTTGATGATGTGTTTTCGGAATCAAGCATGGCTTCTGATTCCCTGCCTCCGGCTCCTAGTAAACCAGACAGAATTTACAGGGTTCCTGACTCCCACAAATTTCTTTTCAAAAATCCTGCTACTGATCCTGAGGCTATTTCTCAGCGTCCCAAGGCTGTAAAGGTCTATACAGCCAAAAATCCTACACTTTCTGATAGAGATTCCAGGGAGCTGGATAGATGGGGTAAGAAGGTTTATATGTCTGCAACCTTGGCAATCAGGGCTGTAAACTGCCAGTTTCATATGCTTAAATATCAACAGCATATTATGGGCTTACTGAAACAGAATATGATGTTGATTTCTGATTGTGTGGAAAATAGAGTTACAGGAATTATTGCATTCAGCAGAACAGGTTGGAAAGCATACTTTGCAATGTGGTTTTGATTCCTTGGAGGTCTCTTGTAGGGCCGCCGTTACTGGATCTGTGATTAGAAGGCATGCCTGGCTCAAGGAGCAAAATCTGCCTGATCATGTGAAAGCTAAATTGTTGGATGCCCCTTTGCAGCATGATACTCTGGTAATAAAGCAGAAGAGGTTTTAAAGAAAATGGAAGACAAAGCTAAATCTATGCAAACTGTAAAAGATTTCTTGCAAGTGCAGCCACCCAGGTTCAGTAGACACTGGCCTACTAAAAATTGGTCCTTTCCTATGTCCAACAGAGCCACTCAGGGCAAATCCAGGTGCTCAAAAGGCTCCAGATACCAATCACAGGGTTCTTACAGGTCAAAGCAGTGGGGTGCCTCCACCTCCAAATCTGGATGAAACAAAGCACAACCCTACAGTCTCAATGACTTTCCGCTACCATCACCAAGCACTTATCTTTTGGCAGCCCCCTGCATATCCCAATAAGGGAATCATGGAGAACATACCTCCGCTTCAAAGCAGGTTTTTTGCATTACCAATTCTCTGCACTGCCCTTTGGCTTATGTACTGCGTCCAGGGTCTTTACAAAGTGCCTGGCACCAGTAATTGCATTCTGTAGACAAAGAAGCATACAAATTTATCCTTATCTGGTCGATTCTCATTCAAGCAGAGGACAAGGACACTCTTCAACATCTGGCTTTTGTAAAAAGGCTTCTAGCATGCCTAGGGTACACCATAAACGAAAAGAAATCACAACTGGTACCCTCTCAAATAATTACATTCCTGGGTGCAAGCTTGAATACAATTGCCCAGATGGCTTACCTCACGCCAGACAAACAAAGGCAACTGACAACATACTTCAAACAAATGGCAACAAAAACCCAGTTATCTGAAAGACAAATTCTGCAGGCTTTGGGGTTCATGGCATCCTGCATTCTACTAATTCCATATGTGAGACTGCATATGAGGAAACTTCAATACTACCTAAAAAGTTTATGGAGTCAACATTGTCACAGCCTGGAAACAATGATTCCTCTCATTCCCTGCCTACAACAGGAGTTTCTTTGGTGGGCAGAGACATGTCACCAAAACAAGGGACTGTCATTCACTCTACTCCCTGCCACCCAAACCCTAACTACAGACACATCAGACTATGCTTGGGGGGGCCCACCTGGCAGGGAGATGCATTCAGGGCAAATGGAGCCCAGACCAAATGCATCTACATATCAACCAGAAAGAAATGCTAGCTGTTCAGAATGCTCTGACAGCCTTCAAGGACTTACTTCATCCGGGACAACTACTGATAAAGACGGACAACACCACAGTTATGTGGTTCATAAACAAGCAGGGGGGTACACATTCCTACCCCCTTTGCAGATTAGCCATGGCTTTGTGGAACACAGCCTTGAGTTACCAAATATATCTTCAAGCTCAATTCCTGCCAGGAAAGCAAAATACTCTGGCAATTACCTAAACAGAGATCTTATGGACCCGCACGAATGGAAACTGGATCCACAAATCTTCAGCATGTTAACACAGAAATGGGGGTGGCCAGGCATAGATCTATCTCCCCAAAATTATCAGTTGGACAAATTCTGCACAAGAACTCATCACAAAAAAGCATGGAAAGTGGATGCTCTATCCTTCAGCTGGCAAAACCTATCAGCCTTTGCCTTTCCCCCTCTGCCTCTACTCTCCAAGGTCTTACTTAAAAGTCAGGCAGGAAAACCCAAAGATGATCCTAATTGCTCCGGACTGTCCTCGCCAGCACTGGTACCTGCTTCTAAGGAATATGTCATACCTTCCTCCATGGTACTTGCCTCAAATACCTCATCTACTGTCTCAGCAGAACTATCAAATTCAGCACACTCAGCTCCAAACTCTGAATCTTGCAGCATGGCTAAGCAACTAATTATTCAAACACCTCTCAGTAAATCTGTGATGGATATCATATTGGAAGCCAGAAGGCCTAGTACTAGAAAATCTTAAGCTGACATATGGAAGAGATTCTGTGCTTGGAACCAAGCACAAGGAATAGACACAGCAAAGCCCAATATTCCTCAGATTTTACAATATTTGACTGAGATGCCTGACAAGGGCTTATCTTTTTCTTCAATAAAAATCCATGCCTCTGCCATCTCAGCTCATTACAACAAAGAGCCTCCCATCTTTTCTCACCCACTGCTTAAACAGTATCTTTGAGGGGCCAAAATTTAAGGCCTCCCAGAAGATCACCAACTCCTGCATTGTACCTCAATTTTGTGCTGTAAAAGCTCACCCTACCTCCTTTTGAACCAGCAGCTACTGTGGATATAAAATTTCTATCTTGGAAAACAGCTTTTCTTTTGGCAGTCACTTCAGCAAGAAGGGTTTCAGAACTACAGGCTCTCATGGCAGTGGAGCCTTTTATTATTTTTTTACCCGGACAGGGTGTCCCTCAGGACCAATCCTTCTTTTATACCTAAGGTGTTATCCAGTGTGGCTCTTAACCAGACTATTCACCTACCAACATTTTACCCAAATCCGCAGAACAAAGGGGAGTGGAGTCTGCATTCAATTGGATGTACACAGACAACTAAGATTCTACTTAAACAGGACCAAATCTCTAGGAAAGTCTGAGCAACTACTGATAGCATTTGCTGCAGGATCAGAGGGGAAGGCTGTATCAAAGCAGACTATTTCTAAATGGATAAGCCACTGCATTCGTTTCTGCTATTTGCACTATGGTAAACCTGTGCCCAAGGGGATCAGATCACATTCCACGAGGGCTGCCTCTACTTCAGCAGCTTTTCTCAGAGGGGTCCCAATCAAAGACATTCTAGAAGCTGCTACTTGGAGCTCTGTTCATACTTCACAAAGCATTATCATTTACCTCTCTTCTCCAAATCCAGGGCAGGCTTTGCCACTGCAGTCCTGCAGGGCCTTATAGCCGCTCCTAATGCTGTTTAGTTCTATCCTCCCATCCATAGCTTTGGGATTCTACCCAAATGTAATGACTGCAACAGTGAAACACTAAGAACATAGTACAGTTGTGTACACTTACCATAAATGTAGATGTTCGAGTGTATTCACTGTTGCAGTCCGGGTTACCCACCTGCCATCCCCCATTCTATACCTTTCTTTTCCTTCACTGTACTTAAAAGCCTTTGTGGTATATTTGCTTTTAGTTGAAGGTAAAGTTTGTTTCTAAAAGTGCATTTATTTATATTTATGTTTATTTATATATATATTTTTTTGCTCCCCATTTGGGGGGCACCTGCAACTGGGGCAAGAAAAACTGAATAAAATGCCATCGGCTGCGTGTTTTATACCCCTGACATCATGGAAGAGGAGACCGCAACCGACGCAGGACCCAAGACTTTGTTATTCAGGCCGACTGAAGGCAACCTGCCAGCAGATAACCCAAATGTAATGACTGCAACAGTGAATACACTTGAACATCTACATTTAAGGTAAGTGTACACAACTGTACTGTAGCATGGTCTGTTAAGTCGAACTACTACCATTACTCTTGATGTCTCTAGGTTATGACTGAAAAGGGCTCACCTGTAAAATAAGTAAAACAAAATGATTGCACTTTTCACTTCGTAATATGTAGAATTATTTTTCTACATTTAAGGTTAAACAAATGTCTATAGAAGTAAAATAGGGCGTCTACTGCCTCCTTTCATTCATTTTGAATTTGAAGCCATTGTTTATGGTTGAATGGGAGAGTCAGTGTGCAACAAAGATGAACAACAGTACCAGCAAATGCATCACATGACACCTGTTTAATTATATGAAGAAGTTTACTAGAATTGTTAGACAAAAGCGCTTATTTTTGGTGGTTTTATTGTTTTAACAGTTGAAATAAATTGGTTGGGCTATACTGTTGTATGTTTTTACTGCTGAAATTATCAGCTAGAAATTGTCTGCGGGGAACCTGTGGTTTTACTTTTTCGTAAATGCATGGTCTTCCCTCTTCTGGTTGATCTTACGCCAATATCTAGAGGGCTTGATTGTGGATAAGGGATTTGGGGACGAATCATAGACTTCATGAATAAACCAGAAGCTTTATAAGTGGTGTACTTCATTCCCATATTAAAATAATTTCCATTCAGATGGATTAAAACCAAATTAAAACAAATTCAGGAATCATTTTTATGACATTCACAGCAAAATATCATCAAGCATAATATCATCAAAGTTATGAACTGCAGTTTTTAGAGCTAGAGAAAGTCTCAAAGGAATGGTGAAGTGTATGGACACTGTTCATCATATTGATCACTGCTTTAGTAGCCTTAGCAATATGGGTGATATTCTGCCAAGGATATAATAGCTGGCCTGCTTCCAAAGCTTCAGGGCACCTTCCACATACCTAAACAGTCAAGCAGCTTGAGCTGGGCTGACTAAAAGACAAGTTTGGGTGTAGAACCATTCAGAACTTAGCTGCCACTGAAGAATAAGCTCTTCTGGGCCTTTTAAAGATCGACAGTCAGCTTGTGCTCTCTTTTGCTGGGCAGATAAGTTCTCTTTGGGAAAAAAAACTTCTACTTCTTAATTGTAATTATTTATTTATTTACATTTGTTACAGGGTAAATGTCCGACTGGGCTGAAAGCCCATTTTCAGTGGAGACCTGGAGAGGAAAGCTCAGTGCATATGAAAAATATTAGGTTTACAAAGTATTATATTGTTTTACAACTTATAGATGAAATGCATAACAAAAGTTACACAAAGTAAATAAGTAACAGGTAGTTATACAAGGTAAATACAGCAACAAGAAAAAATACAAGGTACAAGAAATGGAGTAAGCAACTAACAGATCATAATTGTGCACTGTAATACATTAATATTGCAGATGGATATAGCAACTGTAACACTGGCTGGAGCAAATGCTGGGAAACGAAACCAAGCACCTGGTGTATAATTAAAGATTGGTAGGCAGAGACATTTGAGAGCAATAAAGTAAAGTTATCAGGAGTCTGAATTAGTGGAGAAGTAAGATCCGTAGTCAGGATTAGAGCATGGCTAGAGCCAGTGGTTGGTGAGGTATTGTCTTAGGCTTTGCTTGAATATGGAGGTGTTGTTAAGTTTAAGAATGTGTTGGGGCAATTGGTTCCAAGACCTGGAAATTTTGTTAGAGTAGAGTGAGTCGCCAAAACTGTTTGCAGATTTGGTCACTTTTAACAGAAGTTTATCAGAGGATTGAAGGTCTCTAAGGTTAGTATTAGTTTGAATCAAGTCTTTTAGAGCTGGGCAGGAATCAAGTTTATTTAAAATGTTGTGGGCAATGGTGAGTTGGTTTAGTTGTAGTAAATTGGGTAGCTCAATCCAGTTGATCTTTTTTAGGGCTAAGCAGTGGTGCTCCATACAGAATAAGTTAGCTGCAAATTTGGCTATTTTATTATAGTATGACTCTAGTTGGGTGAGTTCAGCCTTTTGTAAATTAGTAAAGATTTGTGTTGAGTACAGGAGAGTGGAGAAAAGAAATGATCTGGCTGTGAGGCTAGTCTGGAGGCATTGATGTTTTATTACTTTCCTCTTCAGGAAAGTTATTTTAATGCTAGAAGTGGTGTGTTTTAAGACTGTCTTGAGACTGTAATGTTCCTTTAAATGGAGTACTTATTTTTTTTCTTTTGGCTTAAAAGTAGTGTAAACTAACTGAAAACATATTTCCTGTGGAGAAATTGTGTTTATTTTTCCTTTATGGGGCTTACATAGTGTTATTAATTGCTTTTTACTGTTTTTTTTTCCTGTGGAGACAAAAAAGTAACTTTAATTGAACTGGCAGTTTTACTGGCAATTGCTGCTAGTCTTCCCTGGGAAAGAGGCGTACCAGTCCCACAGTCGGTCTTTTTTTCTAGTCACAAAAAGAAAAAGTAAGGAAACTGCCTTTGCCACCACAGCAGGCTAGCAATTTGCCTCAGCTGCAGGTGGATGACTCTGCTGTGGCCATTTGTTGTACTTTAGACTACTCGTCTTTTACTAGGATCCCTCTGATGTTGCACCTGCAGCCACTATGGATGTGGAGTTAGCCACATACTCTGCAGCTGTTGGGATCTCCTCAATGGGAAAGGGAGAGCCCCTCTTGTCAGTCCTGGGAAGAGAGAACAAGGGAGGTTTCACTGTTGTATCAGAATGATGTGTCCATCCCTAGGGAAGCAGGTGCTATCATTAGTAACACAGTTGACCCCATTTTTATAAGTTCATAGGTGTGTACTAGGCTAGCGCCCCTGAAGCCTATATAAGCCTAGCCCAAGAAGATTCCCTGGTATCATGCCGCTCAAAGTTAGTTTCCTGTAAAAAAGAGAAAAAAAAAGCATGCATCTACTCTTCCAATTTCCTTGACTAGGAGTAGGTTACTGGGTCTGGCTCAGGGTTTAGTTCAGGCTATTGCTCCTTCTTGTAAAGTAGTTTCTGGTAAAAGTATGAGGGAGTCTTCTTTTCCTGAGGAGATTCGAGATTCTGAATCTGAAGAGGAAGATGCAGAGACAGATAGTGTTTTTTCCCCTAATATTTCTGATTTGACAGAGGAGAGCTTACTCTCTAATTCTCTCTGTGAGGCAGTTCTGTTTCTATCAGTCTGTTGCTAGAATGTGCCAGTGTTTTCACGGGGAGAACACTGAGGTTTCTCAGTTCCTCAGGAAATACTACCAGTTGTTACAGAAGCATTTTCCAGAACCCACACCTATTCCTCCTATTCTGTCAGGTTTGGAGGATGTGAGTGCTGTTGCCTGTAGTTTTTCTGATAGCCAGCTGCCTCTTAAAAGGCAAGTAAGGTGTATACAGTTCCTCAGTATTTTAAATTTAATACAATATTCCCAAACCTGACCCAGCAGTTATAGCTCTAGTTGATCATACTGGTGCCATAGCACCATAGCTAATCTAATCCTACTCTTTCTGATAAGGACAGGGAAACTATTGACATAGTTATGGAGGGAAAGTGTATTCTTCTGCAACTTTGATATTCAAAATGCTGAATTTTCAGGCTTGTTAGTTTGTTCTGACAATTTATGAAAATATGGGGAGTGTTTTATCTGTTGTTTCTTGTGAGGAAAAATCTGCTTTATATAACTTCATTTCTTCAGCAGGTCACTACCCATTTTCAGTGTATGTATGAACCTTTTGATCTCTTCTAGGGTTATGGCCACTGGTACTGTTTAAGGGTGTTTGTACGACTGCATTCTCAGAACTTCCCATATGATGTTAAAAAAGATTTTAAATTCTTCCTTGAATAGAGAATTAGCGTTTGGCCCCTCTGTTGCAGAGGTGATCAAAAGTGTGATGAAAGGGGCAAGTTGATTCAGGGAAAGTTTTTTCAGCCATCCTTTTCCAAATTGTCCTAGGGATTTTCTATTCCCTCATCCAGTTTTGGCAGAAACAGATTATAGCAGTCTCAACAAATTCAGGTAGACAGATATTTAAGAAGAAATGGCAAGGAGGTTTCAAAGAAGTGTCTTGAACCTCCCAAAATAACAAACAGTCCGTCAGGTCTGAATGACTGTTCAGAGAGAACTTGTGAACCCCTTCCACCTTGGCCACTTTTTTCTTCCAGAAAGTCTGTCTTTGTTTTTCTCTGTGGTAACGGTTTGCTTCAGCCAAATGGGTTCTGAAAATCATTCTTCAAGGTTACAAATGGCAGTGGGAGGGAATTAGTCATTTCCAGAGGGGTTATTCCTCTTTCCCCCAGATCAGACTCTCTTGTTTCCACCTGTTCTTCACATCCCTATTCATCCAGACAGACTTCAAACGTTTCTTAAGGTTTTGTTTGTCTGGAGTACCTATTCCGTTCTCATCATCACCCTTTGGACTATCCACTGCACCAAGAGTGTTCACAAAGTGTCTGGTTTCAGTTACAGCTCATTGCAGGGTACATGGTATCCAGTTTTTTTCCATACTTGGATAACTTGCTTATCTTTTCAGAGTTTTTTCAAAGTGTCAGGATCTCTCTTGGGAGAGAGATCTCTTACACAATCTGAGATTCCAAGAGAACATTCAGAAGTCTTTCTCAACTCCCCAACACAGGTTTGTGTTTCTGAGATGTCAACTAGACGCCTCAGTTCAAAGAGTTTTTCTTCCATCAAAAAAATAGATCTTTGTTTAGATCTATTTCTAAGGTTTTCCACTCAGACTTTAGTCGCTGGGAGTGAGTGCTTCAGGATTTTGGGTCTTGTGTCATCTGTGATTCTCATGTTAGCCCTGGCAAGCCTTTACATGAGAAGGACACAATGGTATCTGAAAACTCTCTGTTACCAGCATCAGCACATTTGATCTTTTCAAATCCCAGTGCTGGGGTTTGTCAAAAAAGAGAATTTTTTGGTGGAGACAACAGATATCCTTGAATTTAGGTCTCCTCTTCTCCATCCCTGCTTCAAAGTAGTCAGTCACCACAGATGCCACCGACCCTGGAAATTACCGTCCCATCAGCTTGACAAGCCTGATCTGCAAAGCCATGGAGAGGATCATAATGGAACTCATAAATAAAGACATAGGGAACTTGCAGACTTTGGATCCAACCCAGTTTGGCTTTGTCAAAGGCAGATCATGCCTTTTAAACTTGGTTGACTTTTTCGAAACGGTCACCAAGGCCATTGATGAGGGAAAGGCAGTCCATACAGCCTACCTCGACCTGGCAAAGGCTTTCGACACAATACCCCACTCGGGTATCATTGAAAAACTCATCAGCTTAAATGTAAACCCATACATCACAAGATGGGTTGCAAACTGGCTAAGTGACAGAACCCACAGGGTCAGAGTTGCTGGTGCCATGTCAGACTCAAAGCCTGTCACAAGTGGTGTCCCACAGGGCTCAGTCCTGGGCCCACTCTTGTTCGGCATCTACTTTTCTGAAGTACAAGCAAACACAGGAGGGTTATGGCTGACAAAGTTTGCAGATGACTGCAAACTGGGCGCCATAGTCGAAAACACATCTGACACAGATATCCTTCAGAAGGGTCTCACAGAAACGGATAACTGGTGCCAGAGCCATGGCCTAAAGTTAAACGCCAAGAAATGCATAGTCATACCCTTCAAGGTTACCCCTAGCTACCATATAGGTGGCAATCCACTGAGCACAGAAGAAGTTATCAGGGATCTGGGGACCCAGGTTGACAGTAACCTTTCGTTTGACACTCACGTTGCTAAAGTAGTTAGGAAGACCTTCTACATTGCCCACCTGATCATGAAGGGATTCACATCTAGATCAAGTGAGGTCATCGTCCCCCTGTACTCATCACTCATCAGACCAATGATTGAGTACAATGCCCCATTCGGAATGTATCTGACCCGACACCTGCAGAAGCTGGAAAGGCCCCAAAAGTTCCTCACCAAAAGGATAAAGGGTCTCAAAAATATGTCTTATGCTGCCCGACTGAAAGAACTCCATCTCTATTCAGTCGCTTACCGCTTGCTCAGAGGTGACCTGTGCCTGACATACAAGGCCATGTCAAACCCAGATTTGATGAACATGCTTCACCTCAAAAAATCTAGATCCCTCAGAACTACAAGGGCGGGAGACTTAAACCTTGATATGGTTATTAATAGGACGTGCTGGAGGGACAGATTCATCACCCAGAGACTCCCTATGCTGTGGAACAAAATCCCGGTACATATGAGGCAGAGCACCTCGCTGACCTTGTTCAAGAGAAATCTTGACCAATGGATGGGAGATCGCAGATATACCCCAGGGATTACCTCAGTGTCACTGCTTGACAGAGGCACAGCAAAATAATGGGCATAGTTTTTCTTCAAACTAAAGGGGTGGCGAAAGCCACAAAACTCTGGGCTAGGCTTATAAATGCCCTTGGGCAGATAGCCTAATATGAACCTATGAACTTTTCAGTTCCAGGAGTCATAGCCATCTGTTACCAATATTGTCTAAGCCTATGCATATCTTTGCTGTCATGCGAACACATTTTTCTAGGCTGGTCACACTTATTTGCTACATGTTTCTTTTTGCATACTTGGCAGTCTTTGTAGCACATACTGTTTCTAACAATATCACACTGTTACTATGAGGGAAGACAACTTTGTTTATATAATATCTATCAAATATGCAGGTGGTGTGGGACACCAAGGACAGATGGAAACGCATATACATGTAGGAGATGCTTGCCTTGATTGCACTTTTAGGCACCTGCTTACTGAAGACTTGCAGCAGGTACCAATGGAGACAATTCCTCTGCCAAGATTTATTCAGCCATTTCAGTATGTCTGCCCATAGATCCTCCTCTTTCAAGGCAATCTCATGTCAAAATATTCTTGAAAGGGGTTTTGCATAAGAGGCCTCCAAGTTACCCAGTGACCCTTCCTTGGGATTTTAATTTTATGTTAGAAAAGATAACATGTACTCCATTTGAACCACTCAATGTGGTTGACCTGAGGTTGTTGACATGGAAAACAATGTTACTGGTAACTCTGACCTCTGCAAGAAGGATATCTAAGTTGCAAGCTGTTATGTTGAGGGAACCCTATCTCATTTTCCATAAGGACAAGGTTTCTTTGAGAACTAATCCTCCTTTTTATGGCTAAAGTGGTATCCAAGTTTACTTTAACCCAGAGTATCCATCTCCCTCTTTTCTTTATTGAACCTGAAAATGAGGGAGAAACGATACTGCACACCTTGAGTATCCAAAGTCAAATCTGGTACTATCTTGACAGAACTACATCTTTCACATCTGGACCAGTTGTTTATTTCTTTTGAAGGTAAAAAGAAGGTATCACCTGAATCAAAACAGACCATTTCCAAATGGTTGTCTAAAGCTATTACCTCTTGTTATAATCACCATAACAAATCCATTCCAGGCAGACTCGAGGCCCACTCTAACAGGGTCTTGTTTCATTCTATGGCTTTTTGGAAAGGGTTGGATTCTAAAAAAATATTCTAGGAGCTACAACTTGGTCCTGTGTACATACTAGGTCCAGCTATTCTTCAGAAACTCTTGGACTCTTCTTCTTCCACCTCCTACCACCCAGATGTCATTAACTATGATAATCTACCCATATAGCTAAGTCAACAGCAGCAGTGAACAAAGTACAGTTGTGCAAGTTGAACTTACCATAACAATAGATGGTTGAATGATCACTGCTGCAGTAGTTGCACCTTCCCTCCATCCCACATGTTTTTTGGTGTGTTTTCTATGCTAGGGTCTGGACATTTATTTTTTGTTCCTAGCATTGCCCTTTCATGGTGCAGCCCCCTTTTGTCTGCTGACAGGAAATCTCAGAAGGGCTTTGCTTCCAAACTTGTCTTTTAGTCATCTCAGCTTGAGCTGTTTGACAGATGTTCATCGTGTTACACTGCTGCAGTCATTACACTTGGGTTATCCTGCCATCAGGCGGTCCCGCAGTCGGCCGGAGTTCCATAGTCTTGGTCCGGCGTCGGTTGCTGTCGCTTCTTCCCTGACATCAGTGCGCCAGGGGTATATAAGATGCATCTGATGCCATTTTCTTCAGTCTTTCTTGCCACGCGGTGCCCGAAGCAGAAGCAGTTCGCAAGTGCCGGTCGGCCGACTCCTGAGATTTTCGAAGTCGAATTTCAGATCCGAAGTCTTCAATAAAGCTAAGTACCCCATTGGGGAAACTTTTTTCTTGCCTCAGACCGATGTCAGAAAAAGTTAATAATTGTATTTCTTGTGGGAAGCAAATGCCTCCTAAGGACTTCCACTCTTACTGTATTCCATGCCTAGGCCCTGATCACGATGTCACTAGTTGTCGGTTTTGTGATAGATTTAACAAACGCACTATAAAAAGACGTTTTGATTTTGCTTTGCACTACTTTGGCCGAAGGTTCAATTATACTATGCCGTCGGATCAACCGATGACCGCAATACCGAAAAAACGCAAAGACAAGGATAAAGACAGGCATCCGAGTTCCAAAACCGACGATGAAACCTCTTCTAGGCCAGTCGCCAGTTCACCGGTTCTCAGTGAGGTGCTTTTGCAGCCCCTGACACGCGCTACCTCAGAGCCACAGGCCGCCTCCGACTCCCACGTGGAGACAACTAGGCCTCTGGAAACTCAAGGTATTGGGCCTATGGAAACTAATCCCTCAGATGGGTCAGGAGCCCCTGAGCAGGCATCGGCTTCTGAGGGTGTTTTCAGACCTTCACAACTTACCATTAAAACAACAGCCAAGACAAAAGTACCATTAAAGACAAAGAAACAAGTACAGCATTCTCCTGGACAGTCCTCCATGCCTAAGAAACAGATGCTTAAAATGGCTGAAGACCTCATTACTCTAATCAGGGGTTCCCATCCCCCTCCTGAGAAAAGGCCTAGGCAGGATACAGACCTTGATTCCTCTGATCAGGTTTCCATTTCTTCTGATTCCTCTTCAGACCAGGGATACTCTCTACCCCCCTATGAGGACTCTGATGCGGAAGAATCTTTCCCTTCAGCCTCTCCTCCTGAGGATTATTCTTTTGGGGAAACTTTACATACCATGAGGGAGCATTTCCATTGGGAAAGTCAGGATTACTCAGAATCCAAGAAAAGGCTCAGGGATTTCCTTTTATTGCCTCAGCACATGCCCCTGGCTATTCCACCTGTGCTGGATATTGTGGATGATGTGTTCTCTGAATCCAGCTTATCTCCTGATTCTTTGCCCCCTGCACCAGCCAAGCCAGATAGGTATTACAGAGTCCCTGACTCTCAAAAGTTTCTTTATAAAACCCCTTCTGCTGCTGATCCAGAAACTATTTCAGGGTCCAAAAGGGGTTAAGGCTTCCATTGCAAATAAATCCAGTACCCTCTGACAGAGATTCCAGAGCTTTGGCTAGATGGGGCAAGAAAGTATACACTTCTGCAACTTTAGCAGTACGAGCTTTAAATTGCCAGTTTCACATGCTTAAGTACCTACAATATTTAATGGCTCAGTTAAAACAGAAAATGCTTGCAAGCTCAGAAGCTCCTAATTGTAAAGAAATGCAGGATTTATTGCATGCAGTTGAACAGGTGGGAAAACATCCTCTGCAATGTGGTTTTGATTCTTTAGAGGCCTCTTGTAGAGCCACAGTTACAGGTTCTGTGATTCGAAGACATGCTTGGTTAAAAGAACAGAGTTTACCTGATCATGTTAAGGCAAAATTATTGGATGCTCCTTTACAGCATGACACCTTGTTTGGTGTTAAGGCAGAAGAGGTGTTAAAGAAAATGGAGGATAAAGCTAAATCTATGCAAACAGTCAAGGATTTCTTACAGGTACAGCCACCTTGATTTAGCAGAAATTGGCCAACAAAGAATTGGTCCTTTCCAGTGTCAGACAGGCCACAGAGAGGCAGATACAGACGCCCAAGAGGCAGATCTCAATCCTAAGGCTCAAACAGACAACAACAGTGGGGCACCTCAACCCCAAAAGGAGGTGAGGACAAGTCTCAACCTTACAGGAAACAGTCACAATGACTTTTCCCTTCGTACGCCAAGTACTTCCCTTTTGGAAGCCCCTTTAGGGGGAAAACTAGCACTTTTTTCTCAAAACTGGCAAACAATCACCCAAAACAAATGGGTTCTGAATATTGTGTCTCAAGGTTACAGGTTCCACTTTCATACTTTACCAAGGCTAAAAGGAATGCCAGACCTGCCACAAAATCAATGGGCAGAGGCACAAAAACAAATTTCAGCCCTCATGGACATGAGAGCTATTCAAAAAGTACCACAACAGGAACAAGGACAAGGATTTTACTAAAGACTCTTCCTGGTCCCCAGAAAGGACAAGGCCTGGAGGCCCATACTAGACCTTTCAATTCTAAATACTTACCTGGATATTCCGAAATTCAAAATGTTGACATTACAGCAGCTTCCACCCATGCTGGGCAAGAAGGCTTGGCTTGTTACTCTGGACCTCAAAGAGGCATACCTGCATGTCCCTATCAGACAAAATTGCAGAAGATACCTCAGATTCAAAGCTGGTACAATGCACTACCAATTCTCTGCACTGCCCTTTGGCTTATCTACTCCGCCCATGGTCTTCACAAAGTGCCTGGCACCAGTAATTGCATTTTGCAGACAAAAATCAATTCAAATATATCCATACCTGGATGATTGCCTCATTCAAGCAGAGACAAAGGACATTCTTCTACAACATCTGGCGTTTGTAAAAAGGTTGCTAATTTCTCTAGGGTACACAGTAAACAAAAAGAAGTCAAAACTAGTGCCCTCACAACAGATTATATTCCTGGGTGCCAGCTTAAGTGCAACGGCCCAGATGGCTTACCTCACGCCAGACAAACAAGTTCAACTAACTCACTATTTTCAATTACTGGCAAAAAAGTCCCATCTCCCTGCAAGAAAAATTCTGCAGGCCCTGGGATTCATGGCATCCTGCATACTACAAATACCATATGCCAGACTGCATATGAGGAAATTACAATGGTGCCTAAAAAGTGTTTGGACTCAACACTCTCACAGTTTAGAAGCAGTAATACCAATGATTCCCTGCCTACAACAGGAGTTTCGATGGTGGGCACAGGCATGTCACCTAAACAAGGGTCAGCCTTTTACCCTACCCACAGCCAGGCAGACTCTAACAACAGATGCTTCAGATTACGCCTGGGGAGCACACATGGCAGGAAAATGCATTCAGGTCAAGTGGACCACAGACCAGATGCATCTTCACATCAATCAAAAAGAGATGTTGGCTGTACAAAATGCCCTAACAGCTTTCAAGGACCTTCTGCATCCAGGACAATTATTATTAAAGACAGACAACACCACAGTAATTTGGTACATAAACAAGCAAGGGGGCACTCATTCTTATCCCCTATGCAGGCAAGCCATGACCTTGTGGAACACAGCTCTAATGTATCAAGTTCACCTGTAAGCACAATTTCTGCCAGGAAAGAAAAATACTCTGGCAGACGATCTAAGCAGAAATATCATGGACCCTCACGAATGGAAATTGAATCCACAAATCTTCAGCATGGTAACGCAAAAATGGGGATGCCCAGACATAGATCTTTTTGCCTCCCCACTGAATTGCTAAGTACAAAAATTCTGCACAAGGACTTATCACAAACAAGCTTGGAAAGTGGATGCTCTTTTGTTCAGCTGGAAAAACCTAAATGTTTATGCCTTCCCGCCACTGCCTGTCCTTTCAAAGGTACTCCTAAAAGCCAGACAAGAAAAACCACAGATTATCCTGATTGCTCCAGACTGGCCACGCCAGCACTGGTACCCTATTTTAAGGAACTTAGCTCAAGGCCCACCATGGATTTTGCCTCAAATTCCACACCTTCTGACTCAACAAAACACTCAGATCCTGCACGGTCAGCTCAAAACCCTAAACCTGGCTGCATGGCAGATTCATTATTCAAACAGGCAACACCTCTCTCTAAAGCTGTTATGGATGTCATTTTGGAGTCCAGGAGGCCTAGCACCAGGAAAACTTACTCAGAAAAATGGAAGAGATTCTGCACCTGGAATCAGGCTCAAAGCCTTGACCCTCTTGTTGCAAACATTCCTCAAATTGTACAATACTTAACTGAGATGCTGGACAGAGGCCTATCCTTCTCATCAATTAAGATCCACGCCTCTGCCATTTCAGCACATTACAACACGGATCCTCCTTTATTCTCTCATCCTTTGCTAAAGCAGAACCTCAGAGGTGCTAAAAACATAAGACCGCCCCGGAGAGCACCAACACCAACTTGGGACCTCAATTTCGTTTTGGAAAAACTGACCCTGCCACCTTTTGAGCCAGCCTACACAGCCGATCTAAATTTTTTATCATGGAAAACAGCTCTGCTCCTGGCAGTAACTTCAGCACAAAGAGCTACAGGCATTAATGGCAGGTGGAACCTTTTATAATTTTTCATCAGGACAGGGTTTCTTTAAGGACAAACCCTACCTTTATGCCAAAGGGGAGGTATCTAGTGTGGCTCTTAACCAAACCATCCATTTGCCAACTTTTTATCCAAACCTCCAGAATAAAGGGGAGAAACTTCTGCATTCTTTGGATATACACAGGCAGCTACGCTTCTACTTGGACAAAACAAAAGCTTTCAGGAAAACTGAGCAACTGTTTGTAGCATATGCTGCAGGATCACAGGGCAAGGCTATCTCAAAGCAGACTATATCCAAATGGATAGGGCACTGTATTCGTTACTGCTACACACAGCATGGAAAATCAGTCCCAAATAACATTAGGCCACATTCCACCAGGGCAACAGCCACTTCAACAGCCTTTCTCAGAGGAGTACCTACCAAGGAAATTTTGGAGGCTGCATCTTGGAGTTCAGTGCACACCTTCACCAAGCATTACCAACTGCCTCTTTACTCTAAAACCAGAGCAGGATTTGCCATTGCAGTTCTGCAGGGCCTCATAGCCAATCCTAACTCTTTATAGACCAGCCACCCAACCTCAGCTTTGGGATTCTACCCAAGTGTAATGACTGCAGCAGTGTAACACGATGAACATAGTACAGTTTTGTACCTACCATAAATGTAGATGTTCGAGTGTTCACACTGCTGCAGTCCAGGTTACCCTCCCTCCATCCCCTCTGAACTAGCTGGACTTATCTATACCTTTCTTTACTATACAACCTTTGTGGTGTATTTGCTTGTAACTGAAGGTATTGTTTTTATTTTATATGTATATTTTTTATTAGCAATATGTATTGCCTACCTACTGGGGACACCTGACATCTGGGGCAAGAAAAACTGAAGAAAATTGCATTGGATGCATTTTATATACCCCTGGCGCACTGACTTCAGGGAAAAAGCGACAGCAACCGATGCCGGACCAAGACTTTGGAACTCCGGCCGACTGTGGGACCGCCTGACGGCAGGATAACCCAAGTGTAATGACTGCAGCAGTGTGAACACTCAAACATCTACATTTATGGTAGGTACAAAACTGTACTTTTTTCTATGTGGATGATGCCATTAAGTTTTGGAAGCCAGCCGACTATTATGTCCTTGGCAGGAAATAACCCATATAGCTAAGGGTACTGCAGCAGCAGTGATCATTTGAATATCTACTGTTATGGTAAGTTTGCACCTGTAAGAATTTTCCCCAGAGTTCTTCACTTAATCCAGTCCATTTTTGTTATGCATCCCCACTTTAATTTCTGATTTCTTTATTTTTTAAGTTTGTATTAATTGAGTGAACCATATCCAGAATTGTTTTGGCATCTTGAATAGCAGTAAATTAAGAGAGTACTTATGACCCTAAGGATAAAGGTAGATAGATCATTCTCTGTGTACATCTAAATAAATTGCCAGACATCTTGGAGTTCTGAATGAATAGAATAAACAAGATTCTTTGAGACCTACTTGTAATTTCCATTCTAATTGTCATTTTGTGATCAGAATGAAGCGGTCTTTAAAACAGCAATTTGTTTGAGAAATTTGAGTGAACTACAGAAAGCAATATGTTTGGAATTCACTTTTGTGTGCTAGATTTATGTACCTTACAATGTGAAAGATTCAGAGTGTACAAAGCAGAATCAGTCCATGAACCATAACTGCTTTTCCAATGCCCACCCATTATAGTGCACCTCCTGTCATCAGGAGAATAGAACAGACTTTGCAGTTAATGGAAGGGTTGAGTAATAAATAGGTCCCTCCAGCATGTATTTGCCAGTGAAGATTCATATCTTTGAGTGTTTGGGAGCCATTTGTTTTGTAGAGGGGTAGGAGATCCTTATTAGCTTGGACTGATGGATGTAAATCACCAAGGAGGAGTCTGTTAAAGAGAGAAAGAGTGCGATAAAGTGTGTAGGGATAACATTCAAGCTTGTGCTCATAGACGGGGGGGGCTTTAGTTAAGAGCCACTGGGTTCTTTCTAGCTTTATGTGATGTTTTGGATAGAGGAATCCTGTATAATGGGTATGATCAAGGTAGAGTGTAGAGGAGTGGTGAATTCTTTTGACTTGAATGAAATGCTATTGATTGGGGCAGATAAAAGGATTTCCAGACCACTATTACTACATGGTTGTCAGAGGGTAAGGAGTTATCTACAAAAGTGCTGAGATCTCTGATGGGCAGCATCATTCTCGAGTTTGGGAGCTATCTTGGTGTAAGCTGCCATTAAAATTTATTTACTGAATGTAACAGCACTACTCTTCTTTGCATTTAATTTAATATGATAGATTAGCATAATTTAGGTTTTGCTGTCGTAACATGGTACCAGATGCTAAGACACCAAAGAACATCATCTTGCAGTCATCAGCAAATTTTGTTGATTAGTGGTTTGGAGATCAAAGAAGTAGACAACATACAGAAATTACTGCAACACTGAGCACTAAGTAATGATACTATTACCTTTTTGCTTCCTGAGGTGGCACCTGTTACTTTAACTATATTGTGTAATGAATATATCTTAGCAAGTTTGCTGTCCACTTATAACACAAAGGTCTATATTTAGGCTTTTAAGTATATGTAGAATTCTAGCAAGGGGACTAGTAACAATCAGTAAAAATCACAAAGTATGTCTCACTACTAACCCCTATTGTAAGCAAATCTGTTTTATCTGTTCTATAATTAAACTCTGTAAAGTAACTTAGCCACTGAGTCAGGAAAGCCAGCAGTCAGACTCCTCTCACCTACTAGAAACTCCTGTTGAATTTCTTCACCTGTTAAACTATCCTTCCCTACCTACTTTGCTTTTCCTGGTTACCTGCTGTAATTTTTATTCTGCCCACTAGATGGCAGTGTAGTCTAGCATTTTGCCCTTACTCACTCCCCTAATACTACTAGTTTCAACTCACTGCATCCCTTTCTTTCTTTTCCTCATCCCTTGCCCTGCTGCCTTGCTATTACACCATACTACTCCTCACCTGCTCCTAGCCTGTACTCTCCTCATTGTCTGCCTACTGTCGACTTTAATTCTTTTTAGCCTCTCCTTTCACTATCCTCTTACCTATACCCTGCTTGCTCTATTAGAAGCTACTTACCTGCTCCTCTGTCTCTCTCTGGGCTACCATTGTTCACTGATTGTCTCTGTTGAATCCTCCACTACTTGCTGTAGCCCGCTCCGTTCGCCGTATGGGCTCACTCCGCTCCCCTACCCTACCCCCAGTTCCCACCCACCTCCAGTGCTGTTAAACTTAAACATAATAAGCCACGCCCACTTCATTAATCTCCCTATCACCTTAGACTTCTAATTGAGAACTCCTCTCTTAACTATCTCCTTATTCATCCCCACTCTTTTGTACTAAGGTACAATTATCCCTCTATACTACCAGACCACACCTTATTTATTTACTTTTTCTCACATTTTACATTACCTCACAAAACCTACTTTCTAAAATGACCATCTTACATAACTCTAACCTTAAGTATTACCTTTTTATTACTTCTTCACTACTATTCCTAACTCTACCCTACACCTTAACCCTGTATGAGCACTTCTCTCTACTTAATAATATACCTTCCCACCAACAAACTATACCAAACTCACACCTCAGTTCCCTCTCCCATAGCAATATAACCTCCACTTCAGTTTACCTACTCCCAAAGTTTCATAGATCTTCACATGTTACCTACTTCCCCAGCAAGCTAAGCTCACCCAAGTACTTTAAAAACATAAAGACTATACTAAAACATCTTGTTGATCTTTTATTAGATGGAGATATTCATCTTAATCCTGGCCCTAACCAACAAAATATCAATATTCCACTAACACAAACATCTAATGGAATTTCTACATCCACACAACTAGGTAACTCTCTCAAAATAGCTCAACTTAACATCCGTAGCATTAACAACAAACTCTGTCAATTACATGCTCTTTTACAAGTACATGCATTTGATCTCCTTTGTCTTACTGAAACTTGGTTAAAACCCTCTACTCATGACCTAGAAATAACCCCACCTGGATACAACATCCTCAGATGTGACCGTACTTCCAAAAAGGCTGGCGGTGTAGCTATCTTGTATAAATCAGAACTTCGTTTCATCCTATAATGTACCTCTGCCTCCTAACACCAATGCCGAAACCCTTACTATTAAACTACAACTTAATAAATCTAAATCTATTTTCATAATCTGTACCTACATCCCACCTGGAAATAATACTAAAACTCTTGAAAATATTCTTAGTAACCTCTCCACCCTACTTCCTCAAGAAACAATAATACTAGGTGACTTTAATATTGATTGGACTACCTGCAGCTCCCCTAATCCTAGTACCCACATTAATCTTTATGGTTTCACCCAAAAAATAAACACCCCCACAAGAATTCACAAACCTAGTAATAAAGAAACCACTCTTGACTGGATCCTTGTAAATAGTCATCCTGAAACCTATACACCAAGAACACTACCTGATGACATTAGCGACCATGTTTTAACCTATATAGTAAGGCAAAAGGGTCACAATCCTACCAATAACACCTTTATAACCTTTCGTACAAAAAAACACTTCCAAGCAGATAACTTTCAAAATGAACTAAAAGCCTGTAACTGGTCACCTCTGAAGCACCTCAAACTAGATGAAGCTGTTTCTTACTTTAATACTAAATTCCTACAAATCCTGGATCTCCATGCCCCCCCTTCAATCCTCCCGAATCAGGACCAAAGCAGCTCCATGGCTCACACAACAAACCAAGGAAAAAATGTTCCTACGAAACAAAATATGGGCCAAATGGAGAGCCACTAAGAGCTCTGCAGACCATCTACTCTTTAAACAGCTAAGAAATGCAACCAGAAAGGACATTATCTTAGACAAAAAAAAATATTATACCATGACCCCCCCATTAATATTCCAAAACATGCACGCTGATTGGCCAGTGTGCACGTTGTAAATCGACTTATACTAATGGAAAAGGTCTGGTCACCCGGACTTTTTCCATTAGTATAAGTCTCTTTTAAATTACTGTCTTGCTATGTTAAAAGAGTTTAACATAGCGACACAGGTTTAAAAAAAGCAACAGAGATCTCCGTTGCTTTTTTTAAAGCTGTCTCGCTATGTTAAACTCCTTTAACATAACGACACAGTGTGTAAAACCCAACGGAGATCTTCCTTTCTCCGTTGCTTTTTTTTTTAAACCTGTCTCGCTATGTTAAACCCATTTAACATAGCGAAACAGTAAAAAGCAATGGAGATCTTGCTTTCTCCATTGCTTTTGGCCACAGCTCTGATGTACTGCGTAGGCATGCGCAGTACATCAGAACTTCCGCGGATACCAGACAGCTGCGGAAGGGCAGCAAAGAGGTATTATACAATGCCATTATTTAAGAAAAGTTATTATTTATTTTCTTAAATAATGTCATATATATAGCAATAACCGCCTGGGTGTGGGTAATGGATTACCCACGGTTGTCTTTGTTTGGTCCCTCGGCCGCCTCGAGACTAAACCACGCCAACCGTGGGTAAATCCCACCACCAGGCGTATTGCTATATTATCACCACCTTCAACAATCTCATACAAAAAATCCACAAAAGTTCTGGTCAGGCATCAATAAACTTCTCCAACCAGAATTCCAAAACTCCAGCCCCAACTTCAATTCCTCATGATAATCCTTTGCAAATAGCTGATGCCTTCAATAATTACTTCACTGAAATTATTCAAAATCTTGCAAAGACACTCCCTCCCAGTCCTCCCAACCCGTTACAAAACATAAACAGTCCAGTGCCCTCCTTCCACATACAACCTGTACCAGCATCCTTTATCTGCAAACTCGTTCAAAAACTCAAGCCTTGTACCCCTTCTGCTGACCACCTGCCAGCTGAATATCTGCAAATACCTTCCAAAGTCATAGCTTATCCCATATCCATCCTTATAAACCATACCATCACAGAAGGTAGCATCCCATCCATATGGAAAGTCTCCCACATTATCCCTTTACATAAAGGAAGCAAATCCACTGATATCTCCAATTTCCATCCAATTGCATTACTCTCCCCACTTGCCAAAATAATGGAAAAATGTATTCACCATCAACTACTTCAACACCTGCTCGACAACAATTTCCTTGCCAATTGCCAGCACGGCTTTAGGCCCTTTCATAGTACAACCACTGCCCTGCTAACTTTTGCTGACTGTATAAACAAAAATCGAAATAATAATTCTCTGTCCTCCGCATTATTTATTGACCTATCAAAAGCCTTTGATATGGTTAACCACGACTTACTAATCGGTGTGCTGAAAGCACAATCTCTTGACTCTCAAGCAATACTTTGGTTTACATCTTATCTAAAAAACAGACATCAAGCAGTGCTATGGGATAATAACCTATCCACACCCCTCCCCGTGAACATCGGAGTCCCTCAAGGCTCTATATTAGGCCCTCTTTTATTTTCCATTTTTATTAATGACCTCAATACTGTTTTTCCTCAAGCCACCTGTATTCAATATGCCGATGACTCCACTCTAATATGTTCTTCTAATTCATCTATCTCTCTTCAAACCCTTACCCAAACAGTATTTAACACTGTTGAAAATTGGTTTACTGACCATTGCCTCCTCCTTAACCCTAAAAAAACAAATTTGTTACTCTTTGCTCCCACCCAAAAGTCCCCATCCATTCACTTCACAATTACCTCTAACAACGGTACCACTATTACCCCTGATACTACTACACGTCTCCTGGGCATTACTATAGATAATAACCTCAGCTATGACGATCATATCAACAATACTATACTGATGGTCAATAAAAAACTTGGCTCCTTGTATAGAATTAAACCTTACCTCACACCTCTAGCTAGAACCACCATTGCCCAGACCCATCTCACTACTACCCTATTCTATGCCTCTCCTATATATAGAAATCTATCGAAATCTAATCTAAATAAGCTCGAAACTAGCTATAACAATATAGCAAGATTTGCCACTGGCACCCCTTTTAGAACCCACCACTGTCACAACCTTAAACAGCTCGGGTGGTCTGAACTACAAAACCAGCTGGTTTATAATCAACTAGTGATCACACAAAAAATCCTTCATAACCCAAATAATACTTCAATCCTCTCTAACTTAATCTCCCCATATAAAAATCTAGCGACACTCCGTTCAGCTAATAAGCTACTAATCGCCCATATCAAATCTAATAACAAAGTTGGAGACTCCCTTTTTACCAACGTTGTGGGAAAAATATGGAACAAACTTCCTATGTCACGCACATCTCTCTCATCTACATCTCTCTACATAAAACACCTCAAAGAACACATGAAAAATCATTGGCTCTGTCCCTGCACTAAACCCGACTAAACCTTACTTTTCCTATTACTATCTCTTCTTGCTGTATGCCCTCCTTCTGGGCTTTGTCCCCTCTCAACCTTTAATCCTAGAAGCTAACTTTATTCAGCCCTCATATGTATCTTTTTTTCTCTACCTACATCTCTAGTTCCTCTACTTTGACTTACAAATGGCAACATTAGTACCACAAGTGTACCTGTATCTCCTTATATCTAACACCCATGCAAAAACTCTAAACTACTTTTCCTTTTCTTAGACAAACGTTTTATTTAATTATAACCCATACACTATTAAATTCTCTTATATAGTAGAACCTTAGTAACTTTAAGTATCATATATAGTAATTTTGCTATGTTTGGAGCATATCTCCAAATGAAAGCTATTCAGTGTAAGTAGTGAATTTTTATTTTATAATTTTATTTCGTAATTTCTATTTTTGTAATGTTTTTATGTTTGGAGCTTATCTCCCTGGGCCTCTACTGAAAATGGACATGTATCCAGCTAGACTAGCCCAGTCAACAAATGTAAAATAAATAAATAAATAAAACAAAGGCCTATACTAGGTCTAGATGCGTTGTAAGAACTGTAGCTTCAGTGACTTTTCAGAAGAAGTCCACGAAATGAAATAGAGGTGATCTTTTTTTGACAAAGTCTTATTGTTTTTGGTCTAGAGCATTAAGATTTTTTATGTCAGAATTTGTAAAATTGGATATTGCTCCACAGTTTTGCAAATTAGGCTTGTTAGGCTGATTGGTTGAGAAATCTTGTAATCTGAGGTAGTAGACCCATTTATGGAAGGGTTTAATGATAGTCATTTTTCATACCTCAGGAATATACCCTATGGCTATGCTTAAATGGAACAGTTTTAGAAGGGTTCATTGAGGGGCATGTTTGGCATTGCTGGTTAACCAGCCAGGTATATTGTTGGGACCATAGAGTTGATATTTTGTTAGTTGTAGAGGCATCTTGGAAAAAGAGATGGACTTTGGTAATCTGTGGAACTTCAGTGACTGTGTTGTGAAGTTGGCTCCAAATTTATTTCCAAGTATATTAACAACATGTTTAGGATCAGAGTGTGTAATGCCGTTAAGAATTAATTCCAAGCACTGCTAAGTGTTAATTCTTAATTTTCTGTAGTTAATGAAGGATTTATGATTTTGGATGAATTCCTGATGTCCTTCCTTAGATCACAGTTACGGTATTCCAGACTGTTGGCTATCTTGCATATAACCTGGACATCCGGCTGGGGTACCAAAGCCAAAAATCTTCCACAGTCATACGTCTGATGGTTGCATGGGTATATACACATATGTACCAGTATAAAAGTGCAAACTATCACTCTGCCAGTCCAAATGCAGGTCCTGCACCAGTTGGTCTGTTCTATGAGTGGTCATTGGTACTGTTGACCTTTACTGGTTCAGATAAGTGTCCCATTTGGGAACTTTTCTTTATTTTCTTTCTGTTATTACTTTATTAGATGTCAATTGGGAGGGGAAAGTGCACTTGTGATTGGCAGATTCCCTACAAGGATCTCCACTCCCTTTGCCTTTTTTGTTTAGGAGCAGAGCATGATTCTAAGAATTGTATGATTTGCCTGTCCTTTATTTATAAAACATTACAGACAAGACTTTCTTCCCTCAAGTCATACTTAAAAACTCAGCTCTTAAAGCATCTAGCCCAGGATAAGATGGTGGACTTTTCCACCCCTGGTGTCCACCTACACCGAAGAAGAAATTTAAGATGTCTAAGCCTGACATTATGCCTGTCTAGTATGACTCAGAAGTATCCACTGTGGTCTCAAAAACCAAGGTATGCCTGATGCCTTCTCATATGCCTGCTACTGTGACCCCTGCCGTAGGCCAGTATGACTTCTGTTACAGACACTGTTGAGAAGGGGGAACCCTGTATAATTATCTCTGAAAGACCTGAGGGTGTACTACAAATTTTAGTTAGAGTGGAAGTATCCAAGTTACTTATTGAGACAAGTCAGGGGTCGGAACCTGTCTGGTGAAAGCAAAAAAAAAAAAAAAAAAAAAAGAAATAACTAAAAATGTTTCCTCTTCCCAGACATCCAAGTGGGAACATTTCTCCCAGAGCCTGTTTAAGGCCATAATAGCACTCAAGCCATCATTTTTTGCATCATTTGCTGTTACTCCTGTTACACCTCAGAAGAGACCTTAAGAATTTTCTACTGAGGATGAGGAAGTGGACTTAGACTCTGAGCACTCCTTGACCTACTTTTCTCACATCCATATTCCAGGCCAAGTAGCCTCTGATGATGATTCCCTTTCCCTGGAATCCCCTGTTGAAGGAGCTTCATTTGGGGAATCGTCTCTAACATGAAACACTTGGAATGAGAATCAAAACAAATTTATAATGTGAAAAAAAAAAGATGATATAGTCTTTTAGAGGTAGGTACTCCTGCTCCTGTTCCTCCTGTTCTGGAGGTCTTTCTCGAATCCTTTGCATCTATGTTCACTGTTCCTTGCTATCCACCACTAGTTCTTGAAAGACCTGGTAGATTCCATAAAGTGTCTGAAGATGTAAAGTTTTTAAACAAGAGTACTTTGGCATATCTGTCCTTGTTTTGGTTGAATACAAATAAGCCTTCTAAACTCCTACCTGCTGCTAACACACATTCCTCAGATAGACAGAAGAGCAGTGGATTGACTGAGAAAGAAGGCGTATACTACTTCCACCTTAGCCTTCGGAGCTATGAGCTAGCAGACCCAGATGACTAAATATTTGCTTTCTATCTTGGAGAGCTTGAACACGATCTTTGCTTCAATGGAAGGATCAGCCAGTAGGCAACAAGATATGTCTGTGGTCTCTCAGCTTGCACAAGTGGCTTGGCATAGCATCAAATGCAGCTATAACACAGTGGAATCCTCCTCCAGAGCCACTGCCATAGGTTCTGTTATTAGAAGCTACACCGGGTTACACTTTCAGACCCTCCCTAGGTCATTAAAGCCACATTTCTAGATTCACCTTTGAATAGAGATATTAAATAGATATGGCCTTGATGCAGCCAGTTTATTTAAAACTTTACAAGAACAGAGAAAATCGATGAAGGATTGCAAACAAATTTTCATTACTTCATTTTCTGTGTACCAGAGAAACTACCCTGCTAAGCCCAACTGTTTTGCCCAGAGGGAGTCCAGACCCTTTCATAAGGTAAAGATGCCTAGGAAAAGATTCCAAGACAAACCCAGACAGGGATCCTAAATCCAGGAGGCCTTCCTTGCCCAGGCAATTTGGCCTAACTAACGTTTGTGCTCCCCCTCCCTTCTCTTTCCCAGTCTTCCATGTCCAAAAGGCTTACCTCTTCTACAGATAAGTGGCAACTCATTGTTACATACAAATGAGTCCTCTCCATTATTCAAAGGAAGTACCACCATTCAAGGACATTACCTCCTCCACCTCACAATCAGATAAAGCTACTCTCTCTCTGATCCTTCCGACCTTGCTTGACCAAGGCACTGTAGAACTTGTGCCACAACAGTAGGGAAAAAGATTCTATTCAAGACTTTTCCTGGTTCCAAGAAAAGAGGGAGAATGGAGACCTATAGTGGATCTGTCTAAGAAAAGAGGGAGAATGGAGACCTATAGTGGATCTGTCCATGCTCCATGCTCAACACCATTCTGAAGGTCCCATCTTTCAAGTGCTGTCCCTCCAAACTCTTCTACCCCTCATTCTTTCACAAGCCTTTCTGAAGTAATTGCTTCTAAGGGATGCCTACCTCCACATTTCATTACATCCCAGAGTTTTCTCAAACTGTCTAGCTGCAGTCATAGCTTTATGCAGAACTCGGGGAATTCAAATATTCCTCTACTTGGATGACCTGTTAGTAAAAACATCCTCTCCACAAACCATTTTGTTACAGCTCAACTTTACCATGACCCTACTTCAAAGTCAGGAGTTCAGTATCAACTTCAAGAAATCCACTCTGGAACCAATGCGGGACCTAGTCTTCTTGGTTGCAGACTGGATACTAAACTCATGCAGATTTTCCTTCCTCTAGACAAGATACAGTCTCTCTCGAGTTACTTTCAGTCTCTTGTACCCCTTCAGCCCTGCACTGCAAGAGAAATCCTCAAGACTTTGGGGTTCATGACTGTTATTATATCTATGGTCCCCTTTGACATGCTCCGTATAAGAAAAATCCAGTGGTACCTGAAATCCATTTGGTCTCTGAACTCCCATCCTCAAGGCAAATTCCTCTTTTCCCCTGCTTAAAGAAAATAATCCAGTGGTGGGTATCACACGTAAGCCTAAACCCAGACCTACTTTCAAATTGTAGACACCACAACAGGAATTGCACACACATGCTTCAGAAATTGCATGCGTAGACATGGCTGGGGTGTCTGAGAGTTCTGGGCCTTTAGCCACTGAGTCTGAAGTTAGAGCATATCAACCTGAAGGAGATACAGACACTAATATAGGCCCTGCAGACCTTCTAACATTTCTGATCCTTAGGACCTCTCAAGATTTTCACAGACAACACCACAGTGTTGTGTGGTACATAATCAAAGTGTGTGTGTGTGTGTGTTGGGGGGGGGGGGGGTCAAGTCTTAACAGTTTTGCAGGCTAGCTGCATTGCACACAAAAACAAACCTGTGCCTTTAAGCCATTTTCATCTTCTCACAAGTAGGTGTCCTGGCAGATTTTCTTAGCTGATCAGGGGAAGACCCCAATACATGAAAGTTGAACAGGTAGGTCTTTCTAGACATAGCCTACAAATGAGGCATTCCACAGATAGATTTATTTGCCCCCTTCCACAAGAAACAACTTCCTGTTTTCTGCCCCAGGACTCATTGTCCCCATGCATGGAAAACAGATGCCATGTCCTATCATTGGAAAGGGAGGTTCTTGTATGCCTTCCCTCCACTTCCTCTTCTCCCAAAGGTCTTAATAAAGATCCAGAGAGACAAAGCAAAGATTCTACTGGTAACTCCCTTTTGGCCAAGGCAGCACTGGTTTTCCCTTCTCTACCACCTAGTCAGGGGTCGTCAGCCCATGCTTACCCCACAAGATGGACTTTTTCACACAATAGAAGGTCTGTGGTCTTCACCCTAACCTGTAATCTCTCAGCCTGATGTTATGGATGATAGGATTGTTTTCTGATGTGCTTCAGGTTCTTCAGGAGCAGAACCTACTACCTGGAAATCTTACATAACTAAATAGAAAAGATTTTCTGTTTGGTATACTTATAAACAGGACCTTATACAACAGGTGCTCCCATTGTTTTGTCTTATTTGTGTGAGCTCTTTAAAGCTGGTTTGGCAACCTTCTTCTCAGCCATTTTTACTTGCTTTCCTCTGGACACTCCCCCTCTGTCCAGAATAGAAGTTAAAACAGTTTCTGAAGGTTGTCCTCAATTAATACCACCTATGAAAGCTATTCTGCCTCTTGGGGATCTTAATTATGTTCTGGAAAAACTTAACTCTTCCTTTTGAACAAGCAGACTTTTTTCAGATTCTGTACTTGAAAAGTCATGCCCTAGTTGCTCTTACTTCAGCTAAACAAGTGTCTGAGCTGCTCGCTCAGATGGCATCCACAAATTTCCTTATCTTCCATAAGGACAGTGTGTTTTTGAGGGTCAGTCCCTCTTTCATGCCTAAAGTGGTAAATGAGCTATCACTCAACCAGACCATCAATCTCCCTACCTTTTTTCTTAACCCACAAAATAAGGGAGAAAGAATGCTGCGCTCACAGACTGTACACAGACAATTCAGATTCTGCTTAGATAAGACTTAGATAAGATAAAGTCTCTCTACAAGAATGACCATCTTTTTTGTCTCCTTTCAAGAATCCATGTGTGGTAACCCTGTTTTAAAGCAAACTGTTGCTAACTGGATTTATAACGCCATCTCCTTTTATTACACTGACCATGACAAGTCTTTACTTTCACTAGTGAAGGCACATTCTACCAAAACAAAGGTTTCTTCAGGAGTTTTTTTTACAGTGTGGAAGACTTGCGGGCTATCCTTGAAGCAACCATTTGGTCCTCAGTGCACACCTTTGCCAGGCATTACAGACTGGATGCTTTTCACAAATCCAGAGCTGCCTTTGCCAGATCAGACCTCTCTAGACTGCTTGACAGTTCTGTGTCTCATCCAACCAAACTTTATACCACTTGAGCTTTGGGAATCAACCAAGAGTTTGGAATACTTAAACTGTGATCTAAAGAAGGACATAGTACAGTTGTCAAAGAACTTAACAGTAGATGTTCTACTGATCTCACTTACAGTATTCCTTCCCACCCTGCCATCCACCTCTCTCTAGATTTGCTTACCTCTTTCTAGGATTGAAGGGTGGGACAGTTTTCTTCCTGCTCCTATCTTAGTGAACCTATTTCTCTACTTTCCTCAGATGTCTAAAGGTGTCCCAGCTTGGCGATAGATGTATGAGTATCAAACCTCAGATTGCTTATGTACCCTTATGCCCGCAGGCTTTGGTCATATATTGGACTTATGGCTCTATGGAACGTTTTGGCTTTGGTACCCCGGTCGGATGTCCAAGTTACTTAGCAAGATAACCCTGACAGTTTGGAATACTGCAGCAGTGATCAGTGGGACATCTACTGTTATGATAAGCTCTTGCATAACTGTACTTTAGGGTTGTCTGTAGGACAGGGGACCTTGAACTAAGTTGTTCTGAATGCCTGTTGCTGGAGCTCACTTCTTTAGGTTCCCAAGCAGTGTTCCACTTAGTGTAAGGCAAGATTAAAGCTCATCTTTGGCTGGTCAGGAAATATTCCTCCATGATTATGAAGCCTGTTTTCCATTCTCTCTTTTGTAGAGATCCTCCACCTTTGGGGACTTGAACTTCATGTTTGACAGCCTTGTCCTGCTTTGGGAAAGTTTTTAGCTCAGTTGTTTGGGAATTTGTTAATGGGATAATTTTCTTTCTTAGCCAGTCTGTCTCTTCCTAAGAGACCCAGTAACCCTAGGCATTCAGTGATGAATGCCTTCACAGCTCTCCTCATATAGGAAATTACCCTTGCCTTAATTGTCACCACTTCTGAAGAGGTAGTTAGTCTCTCTTGTTAAACAAGTCTTTTCTACTCATAGTTTATCTGTGAGGGAATAAACGAGGTGTGAGGGGGGGGGCCCTCATTCCTGGGAGGGATGAAGCTTTTTGGTGCAGTTTCTTTTTATGTAATTGTGCTGCACATTAAAACAGATCAATACTTTACCTTCACAGGCTGCCTGGTCACTGCGTGCCTTTGGGTTTTTGATTCTCCTGGACATTATCTGATATTGTCTGATCTCTAGTCAGGCCATGGTTTGATTAGACTTCTCCAAAACTTTGCAGACCCTCTTTACACTATTTGCTACTTACACCATTGTGGTTTACTGCTTGTGATTCCATCCAGCTATAGAATTGTGAAGTAAGGGTCCTCTTTGCTACATATAACAAATGTGCTCGTACCATTTCTGTTGATCTACAAAGTGAAACAAGTTTGGAGAAGGGATAATATTCCTTTGTCACCTTGATGAATGTCACCTGCAGCTGTTGGCCTTGACTTTTGAAATACCTATTAGTCAGGAAAGTATGTACGTATGTCTTCTCAGAAGTGTCAACCTTCATTGTTAATTTTAGGAAGGTACTCACTGGTGACAAGGGTGGGATTGAACTGGCAGGTGCAGAGAAAGTGTGTGCTTTGGTTAAGACATTTAAATTTTCTTAGTCATATAAACATCGTTTCCCATTTCATGTAGACTTGAATATCAGGGAGTCCACTTGAACAAGTAAGGTATGTGATAATGTTTTCCCTTTTAGTGGATAAAGTAGCTTGTAAACGTATATTGCCTTAACACTTGCAAATTCCTGAAACCTTACTTTTTCATGAATATTTACTATTTTCATTTTATTAAAATTTGCCAGCTATTTCTTTTCAGTAGCTGCTGCATGTTAATTTGTAAAGCTGATACTCATCTTTAGTACTGAAAAGTTATTATTAGGAAAACTTTATCTTGCAAAATAATAGCAGAGAGTGCTGTAATTTTGCAGGAGCATTTGGATGCACAGTCACACAGGCGAATGTTTAGAAGAGGTAGGGTGGCTGGGCACTGAGGAAACCATGTAAGGGGTGTCTTTGAGGAACAGAGAAAGAAGATTAAGTAAGTTATTAGTAGAGGAGTCCTAATTGTGTCCAGTACAGAAGCTGGTTAGAGGCAGTGGCCTAGTTTTCTGGACACACAGGTGTATTTTAAATTGCCCCTGATGCCTTTGTGAAGAAAGTGAGGGAAAACTTGTCAGTGTAGTCAAATTACGTAGTCATACTTGAAGTTGCAGTCTGTATGATCTACTGCTGAAGAGCAAGTACAAACTGTTAATACAGTAGTGACCTTATTCAAAGTCAACACTGCTGTTGTCTGCACTGTTTACATCAAGGTTAAATGGCATGCTGATCTCTTGGATGTTTAAAATGGAGGAGTAAACTATGTGGTTGGATGTCACACTTGCACATTTTCTATTCCAAACATATTTCAGGTCCATTATTGTGATTTGTTAATTTGAAAGAAATAACATTCCATGGCTGGAAAAATTCCAGATGTGGGATTAGATTATGGAACATAACACAAATGATTTCTTGGTGATGAAGTGGGGGGACTCCAGGTTTAATTAAACAGCTGAATGAGGCCACAAAAGTTTTCTGCTGGGTTTTTATTATATTCAAACATGCATGTTTATAATGTATTACACTTACCTGTACACCATTCTGAAGAAAGTTTTTTTTGCTTTCCTTTTTTTAATTGATTCCTTTATTACAGCTGCCAGATGCAATCTGTAGTCCTCATGCATGGTGTGTTTAAAGACTGTGCTAATGGCTTGTGGTTTCATTTCATTCCATTTTACTCCTACCCATGCCAACTTGATCCAGTCTCAGCAGTTTGTAGCCTTCTGTCACATCACAACTCATTTCACAATGCATAAGTAACTGCTTTCTGGAATCCTCCTCGTGTTTTAGAATCCATGCTTCAACATAAAACAAAATAATCATACTGTAAGTCTAACATTCATTTTGAAGAAAGTTTCAGGTGTTTAGAAGCACAGTATTTATGATGACCTTTGTGTTGTATGATTGCACCATACTCTTGAGTTTGAGAATTATGCACTTATGTAATGACTTTATCTATGTGCTTGTAAAAAAAAAAATTTTCAAAAAAATAAGACCGTTTCAAATGTATTCTTATTTCTGATCAAGCATAATGCTGTTTAAGATTGACAGCCTTAAACCTCCTTTTAGAATAATGTAGTGTGATCAATAAATGTGGATTTTATGTATAGTTTGTATGATTGTGTGCTCAGTTTATTTTTACTTATTCTATTATTAATATCTGACCTTTTCCTTTCTACTCTTGATACTTTCTCTGTCCTGGCTGTTCTTGAAAAGACTCTTACTAAACCTGATAAGGCTGTCGAACATGTTGGTGAAGATATTGGAGTCACTGAAGATCTATCCCCTGGGGAGGTAGTAATTTTTATTTCCTTTATAGGATTTGTATGTGAAAATGTAGTTGTCTGTGATGGGGGGGGGGGGCTATATTGGAGTGTATTATGTGGTACTTTCAAGCTTTGTTTTTTTTGTCTTTTTTTTCTTTGTAGCACTAAACAAAACTTTTTGCTTTATTCTATAAAATAACTGGTAGGAAGATCTGGATAGCAAAACAGTATCAAAGTGCTGTTGAAGATTTCACTAGTCTGGAAACTATGTTGCAGTCCTGAAGTGTTTTGGAATAAAAAAAAAATCTTTCCAGACTGGATTAAAAGACTGCAGAAGTTACACATTTTTATATTTCCAACTTCACTAATTTTATGCGAAATGCTAGAGGACTTCAGGGCAAGATTACTTTATAACCTATTACTTATGAGGGGACTGTTAGTATAGATTTGACTTGTTCAGAATGCATCTTCTCAACATGCCATTATGTCAATCTTCAAGTAGTCTTTCATTGGCCTGGATGCAGTCTTGGGACGTTTGATGGAAGGAAAGGGGGCATGGAGGAGAAACACGCACAGTATTTGGTTGTGAACATTTTGTTGTTCAAATTCACATTGGCAATACAGTCCTGTGCGATAGCTGCTGAACGATAGCTGAACCATTGGTTCCCTGAGGATATGAGCCCTATGGCCCACGTGTTTTTCTGAGTGACAGCAAAGTGTAATGTGAGCCATTGATGTGCGTTTGTCAGGGATCTGGTCCACCTCACCCAACTCCTCACTATGATGTCTTGCAGAGAACAACTAACAAGTATAACCCATTGAAAGTGGTGCACAACTGCAGCATAGGCTTATTAGGCTTATTGTTGTGTAGGGTGCATCTTCGTTCCTGCAGGGATCACCAGTGCAGTAGGCTTAGTTGCCTCCCTCTCTCCCAGATGGTCAAATTGGGTGTACGCTGCCAGCCTCACTGCCCCTGTTGCTAGTTAAATGTGGGTTGTTTGGAACAGAGACTGTGTTCATCCCTTTATACCATAGGACGGGAGGCTGGGCTTAAACACATTTTTTTGTGGTACTAAATAGTTATATTAATCACTGTGTCAACTCTCTTATGCTTCTTTGTACTGTTTAACTATTATTATTATTATTATTATGAATATTCACTAAGTGCAGTCATGTTCTAAATTCTTTCAGCTATATGCGAATAGAGGCAGCACTTCTGTTGACCAGCATTTGTTAAACTTCTTAACTGGCACCACATTGCTACCTTTACTGTTTTACTTGTTTGAATGGTGGGTAGGTGTGGTGGTAAACCATAAACAAGATTGCATTAAGGGTGTTTATGAGCCTTTAGTGACTAGCAGAAGTTTGTAGTCATTTGGTGAGTTTTAGATAAGTATGACAGTCTTCAGATGCTTATGATCTGACTCCGTTTTATTTTATGCACATTCTTTTTCTCAGTTATTTTCTTTATATGTCTTGTAGTAATTTTACTTGCTTTGCATACATCCATAGTTTTTGATAATGTCTGGTCTGTTGCTCTTAAAAATCCATCTTTGTGTTTCATCACGTTTTTTTCTATAGATTATTCTGTCCTCTAATAAAGACTTGTGTAGCGTACACAACTCACAGTATTTGGTACAATTCTTCAGCTGAGTAACATAAGCATGTAGTCTGTTTGTCACCTTGTGCGCTTTTAAAGAACACCTGTCTAATAAATAGTAAATTATTTTGTGGCTGAGAAAAATTTTCTAAGTGCTGTTGTCTTGCCTTTCTCCTTTATGAGAAATGTTGAGTTAATGCCTTTATTGCTTCCTTTACAATAACACACAAGAGTGCAGGACACTTCTTATTTTCAGGTTTTACAACTAATCTACTTGCAGTGAAGAAGTCAAATTTCTGAGTCTGTAGCTTCCAGCTTTCAGCCAGGTTTCCTTGAAGCACAAGTATTCCAAGTTGTTGCAGTTGAGCCATATTTTCAAACTGTACTACTTTAGCTCCAAACACAGCAGCTCTTGGAAGGAAGTGTAATTTTGCACTACTGCAGATGTATTTTTTCAGTTCTGGATGATCTTTCTTCACTCTGATAATGTCATGAGCCTTAATATGTAGCAGATAGAAACAGAAGGTAGTGGTGCAATATCTATGAGGTATATATTCCAACTAATTTCTCAAGATGTTCTGTGTCTTGTAACTTATGAATTGATGTAGTTCTCTCATATTTTAAATACATCAACCCTGACATTTGACAGATGCTTGCTCTGCTTGCTAACATGGAGTGGAATGGTAGCCATAACATGCTAGTTTGTGACTGGAAAGAAGGGAAGATTGACTGATAATTTATAGCATATATTCTCACTCCTGGGACAGTTTCATGTCATTTTTAGATTAATTCAGAGTATTTGTTTTTATAATTATTTTACCCTGAGCTTCTTTAAGGGTGGAAAGTATGTGTTTTGTATATTTATGTGCATATATGTATTTGTACACTCCCTGCTATGTAAATATACGAAAGCCAACATAAAATCACTTGATATTGGAGAAAGCGCATACTTTGTTGTTGACCAGATTGAACAGGCAGAAAAGCTGTCGACATAAGTAGTTGAAAACCTTAAGGGGAACTACACACACACACACACACACACATATATATATATATATATATATATATATTTATATCTATCTATCTATCTATCTATGTTCTTCTCCGGCCAGTGTACAAAAGTCTACATGCTGCACATCATCCCGCGTATGTTGGTCATAAAGACACTGGGTATAAAGTGGACGTCAGCATGCACCAACCTCAGAACTTTTCTGCCACCTGTTCGATTGCCTGCTCCAGACACTCGTTCGCCAGATCATTTGTGTACTTAGATTCAGATAAGTAGCCCATTGTTTTTTTTTTTTTTCTTTCGTAATTCTTGTTGCTACTGTTGGTTTGTTGGGTGATTTCATATCGGCTATGAAGGGCAAGTGTCAGTGTGGAAGGCAGATTGCACAAAAAAAAAAAAAATTTCTAAGCTTGTTTCCTGCCTTTCCTGTGGGTAGTCTAGTCTGGATACAGATTTGCTGTGTCCAGGACTATTTGTGGGCTTCTAAGCCCCCAAGCCTTTCTGTGTTGGAGGGAAGCCTTCTAGGTTAATTTTGTTTCTTAGAATTAGCCAGTTTTTTTTAGTTTCAGCACTCAAAAGTCTGTTTCTTTGAGCTCAGCACTTGTTCAGAACTTATTGTAAGCACTAAATAAGCTACAAATTACTACAGCACTCAACTTTCCTCACTGTCGGAGGAAAACAGTTTCTAGTACTTAACAAATAAGTACCTATCCAGGCATGTCTAAGGGTCAGCTCTCGGTGTTTTCTCCTGTCTACCTGATGAATCTGGGCATCTTGGGGCAATGCAGCAATTGCCTCATGTACACAGACAACCCTCTCCTCCTTACACCCAACACTACAACCTGTGAGAGATGCATTTATATAGCCAAACTGGAAGCAAAGCTCTCTTCACCTAAGACTGGATTAGACAGTCAAGAGGAGAACCACACCGCACTCAGCACATAGTCGCTCAAAACCTACACCACCAAAACACACACACATAGAAACACAAAACACACACCTACATTCGTGGAGGCTCTCCGTAAAAACCTTCCCAAGCAACAGGGACCTCCAAAGCAGAAACACAAGCAACCTGCACCCCCGAACACAACCCAAATGACAAATAGCCCACAAACTCAGTGTGCCACTCAATCATAGCCCATAAGGCATAACAACGTACCCAACACTCTATTCATAGGTGACTCTATAGTCAGGCACATTGATGTTCCACTCACCAGGCTAAACAAGGAGAAAGTTACTGTCAGCTGCCTGTCTGGTGCTGGGATCCGCCACATAATGCATGCACTCGGGTCACTCTACAACAAGTACAAATCTGATTCTATCATTGTCCATGTTGGTGTGAATGACCTGAGACGTACCTCCCTGGACCACATGAAAAGGGACATGGAGGAGCTGTCCGATCTTGTAGCCCAGGCAGGTATGACCCTAGCCCTGAGTAGCATCCTGCCATCACCCAGAATGATACCACAGTACAAGGACAGAATGATTGACTTCAACAATTGGCTAAGCTTCTGGTGTTATTCTAAGGGGATCCAGTATCTGTCTGCCTGGGATGACATAATCGACAAACCACGATGCTTTGCCAGAGATGGCCTGCACCTGTCGCCCCTGGGATTCCAGATGCTGGCTAAGGCTGTAGCCACCCCTGTAGTTCCTTTTTTAGGCAAGGTTCAAATGACAAATTCACCACTGTAACAGGTACAAGCAAGAAGAATCTGAGGGTATTGCTACTCAATGATAGAAGTCTAAACCTCAGAATGTACTCACTCAAGGCACTCCTTAAAATGGAGAACATCGACAGCTGTGCAGTGACAGAGACCTGGTTCAAAGCTCCAGAGAGTACCCCTGCATTACCAGGCTATAATTCATACTACACCTTTCGGCCACCTAACCTGGACCGAAACACTAAAGGCGGAGGCATGTCCATATTCATTGAGGATATCCACACCTCCAGGCTAGTTGCTCAGCATAATGCATCCGAAATTATCCAAGTGCAACTAACTCTGGGCAAGACCGCAGTCTAAATTGTAGCTTGCTACAGATCCCCCACCATGCCCCAGGATTCCCACTCCTCATTTCTTGGTACACTGGAAAATATTAGGGTACAACCTAACACCCTAATAATGGGCGATTTCACCTATGCCACCATTAACTGGGAAAACTACTCATGTACCAACTCTTGTGCTCAACGTTTTCTGGAATTCATAAATTCCAATGCCTTGGATCAGCTTATCCACACCCCCACCACAGGGCAGCAATATCCTAGACCTGGTCCTTACCAACATGGGCAGCCGGTGCTCCACACCAGAGGTCAATTCTTCGTTGGTCATATCTGACCACAAGCTAATCACTCTAGACATCCACATCCCTCCCCCACCCCCATTAGGGAAACCACAGTAAAACATTTTTCCAAAGCCAACTTCACGCTTTTTAAGACAGAAGTGGCAAACTTCACGACACCCATGCTGACGGACAATAGAGGTATGACTGCTCAATCCTACACAAATGCACTTTATAAGCACTTATACGAGTGCATGAATCATGCAATCCCTAACAGAACCAAGATGCTATCCTTCAAAAAAAGAAAGCCAATCTGGTGGTCCCCTGCCATAAATAAACTCTACAACAGAAGAAAGAAACCGCAAAAAAGAGTAAAATCCCATGATTGGAGAAACTCCCTGGTCAGTCTCTGTAAGAAGCTGAGATCTCTCGTAAAATCCTCCAAAGCTAGTTATGAAAACAGAATCGCCACTGACTCTAAAGACAACCACAAAGCATTCTATAGCTATGTCAAGAATCTCAATGGCAACACTCTGATCTGCTCTGAGTTACAGCACAATGGCACTAAATATACAGAACCAACTGATATTGCCAACATCCTGGCAGATAGGTTCAGCGCTAACTTTACCCCCCTATCATCCCCTAAAGGGCCCATCTCTATACCAGAAGAATGCAAAGTTCCTGTAATCACGGCTGCACAGGTAAAAAACACGCTATCCAAAGCCAAGAACACAGCATCCATGGGACCTGACAACATCCCAGGCTGTGTTCTACATGAACTACAGAACGAACTGGCACCCCACCTAAGTACCATGTTCAGTCATAGCCTCACCTCAGGTTATGTGCCCACTGAATGGCGCACAGCGACGGTTATCCCACTCCACAAAGGAAGAGCCACCACAGACCCCAGGATCTACCGACCCATTAGCGTAACGAGCCTGATCTGCAAGGCTATGAAACGCATCATCATGGAACTTATAAACAATGACACTGGTAATCTCCAAACTCAGGACCCCACCCAGTTTGGGTTTGTAAAAGGCAGATCATGTCTCCTAAACCTGATAGACTTCTTTGAAGCAGTCACCAAAGCCGTAGATGAGGATAAGATGGTTCACACAGCCTATCTAGATCTCGCCAAGGCTTATGACACCATCCCCCACTCTGGAATTATAGATAAACTCATTAAACTAGGAATAAATCCCTATGTCACAAGATGGGTTGCCAACTGGCTCACTGACGGAACCCACACTGTGAAAATAGAGCAGACTCCAAATCAAACTTCAGACCAGTGACAAGTGGAGTACCACAGGGTTCAGTCCTGGGTCCTGTTTGGTATCTACTCTGAAGTACAGGCTAACACAGAAGGTCTTTGGCTAACGAAGTTCGCAGATGACTGCAAACTAGGAGCTATAATCAAAACTCCAAAAGATGTGGACATCCTACAAAAGGGCCTCGCTGAGACAGATGCCTGGTGTCAAAGCCATGGCCTCAAGCTCAATGCCAAAAAGTGCATTGTCATCCCTTTTGGTAAAAACTCTGTACCCATGAACTACCACATAGGCGGTAGTCTACTTAACACTGAAAGTGTGATAAGAGACCTTGGGACACAGGTGGACAGTAGTCTCTCCTTTGATAATCACATCACCACAGTAGTCAGGAAATCCTTCTACATGGCACCCCTCATCACAAAAGGTTTTTCATCCAGGAAAAAAAGAGGTCATTGTTCCCTTCTACTTGTCACTCATTAGACCCATTATAGAGTACAATGCCCCTTTTGGTATGTTCCTTACAAGACATCTACAACAACTGGAAAGGCCGCAGAAATACCTCACAAAAAGGATTACCGGCCTCAAACAGATGCCCTATGCAGACAGTCTCAAAAAACTGCAGCTTTACTCTGTCGCATATCGCCTACTCAGAGGCGATCTCTGCCTAACACACAAAGCTATGTCAAACCCAGAGCTTTTAGACATGCTCTATTTAAAGAAATCCCAATCCCTACGAGCTACACGCTCTAGGGACCTAAACCTTGTCACCACAATAATCAGAACATGTTGGAGGGATAGATTCCTGTCCCAGAGACTTCCCATACTCTGGAACAAACTACCTATCTATATCAAATAAAACTCCTCATTAGCACTCTTCAAGAAAAATCTTGATGATTGGATGAGAGAGAGGAAATTCACCCCCGGGGATCACTTCTGTCGCTCTGCTCCACAGCGGCACAGGAAAATAAATTTCTTGGGTGGCGAAAGCCAGGGTACCTTTTGGCTAGGCTTATATAGGCCCTAGGGCCAATAGCCTAGTCCCTACCTATGAACATAAGGGCACCCATGATCACTGCCTGTTCTGTGTAGGCCCAGACCACAACCGCACTGTGCTATATCTCCAAGTTGTTTGTCCCCAAAACTCTTAGGAGCCATTTAGCTTCACTTAAACTCTACTTAGAGAACCAGCATAAGCTCCTTGCACAGGTGATGGAGGTGATGTTGGGTCCTTTGGATGAGCCCCAAGAGAAAAAGGCCAAGAAATCTAGGCCTGATCTTCCAGCTGTGCCCTCTCTTTTGGGCGTCCCTCCCGAGGCGGATGTGGTGGATGTCCCTTCAGCAAGCACCATGGTGGAAACCTCGAAGTAGTCTAACAGCATGTCTGTGAGGGAAGTGCAGGCATCTGACTTGGGCAAAAAAGGGGGAACCATGGCTCATGATTTCCAAATGTCTATGCAGCTCCACCCACATCACTGTGCATGAGGATGTGCTTACTGACATAGTGGAATGTAGGCCGACGGCAAGACCTTCCATCACCTGGAAGCCCCTAAAAAGAAAAAGTTAAAAACAAAGAATGTTGCCTGTACTCCTCAAGAGCAAGCTGCTGATTGGCAGGCTTTCTCACAAAGCCTCTTCAATGCCTTCATGGCCCTGTACTAGACCTGACCTGACCTTCCTCTCTCCCTCTACAGGCTTTCTGTCCATCCACTGCCTTTAAGAGGACAGCTGCAGATACCTCTTCAGATAAAGAGGAATCTTCAGGGGGATAAGTCATTAGCCTATTCCACCCAAATTGCTTCCTCCCGGGATATACCTTCTCAGAAGAGGAATCTAATGGTACATATTCCCCTGGGGAGGATATTTCTTTCAGAGAGACTATCCAGAAAATGAAAGACATTTTCAAGTAGGACTGTTCTCAAGTCTCAGATATTCAAAAGAGGTATTATGCTCTTTTGCAAATGGATTTTCCATCCCCCTCTGCCATTCCCCCAGTTTTTCCTGTTTTCCTGGATGCTTTCACAGCTGCATACAAGTGGCCAGCCTCTTGTTCCCAAGCATTTGGACAGGTTCTACAAAGTGCCTGAAGACTCCCAAGTTCCTGTTCAAAGCTCCATCTGCAGATTCAGCTACCATTTCTGTTTCAGCTAATAAGGCTTTGAAATTACTGCCTTCCACCTCCTATTGACTGTTTGCTGTTCGGTCGTTGGTACCTTTGCTTTGATTATTTATCCATATAATGCCCCATTGAGAAACCTTCCTTTTTGTCTTGCACTGTTTTTATTGAAAGTTGTAGTTGTCAGCTAGGAGGGGTAAATGTAAGTGCAGTTGAGAGATTCAGTTTAAGGACTTGCATACCCAGTGTCTTTTTTTGCCTCTGCATAGAACACTGTCACAAATTTTTTTCAGTCTTTTAATCGTTTGTTCCCAAAACCCTTAGGTTGAGGCTTTCTACTCACAACATCTTTCTTGAGACCCAGTGTGGTAAAAGCTTGGCTCAGTCCAAGATGGCTTGACTCTGCATCCTCTGACATCCCCTTGCTGCTGAAGAAAAAACTAGAGGCCTCAAACAGATACACAGTCCAGCGTTTCTGGCTCTAGTGTGCTAGCTGAGGTTGTAGAACCCAAGGTACATCAGTCTACTTTTCAGTTGGAGGCCAGTATAGTTCCTGAGGCCTTGTAGACGGCAGTTACTTCCAGGAAACTTTGCCTAATCATTTCTGAAGGACTGCATGGCATCCCTCATTTTAGTTTGGAAAGTGATCCCAGGCTCTCTAATAGAAGTCAGACAGGGTTCCTAACCTCTATGCCTCATCCAGGCAGACGTCACACCTAAAAGGAAAAAAAACAGACTAGGCATGTGACTTGTCTCTGAGCAGCTAGAGAAAAAAGAGTGGCTAGACTTCACACAGGGGCTGCTCAAAGCTGTCATGTCTTTGAAACCACTTTCCTTTGGGTCTCTGCAGCCGCAGGCTACCCCTCATAAACCTATCCTGGTTTCTCCAGTTTTGATGAGGAACAAGACTTCGACTCTGACCATTCTCTAGACTATTCCTCTCAGCTGCATTCTGCACTGTAAATCTCCTCCAGTGAAGAGGATTCCCTTTCACTGAGTTCCCTTATTGAGGAAGCTTCCTTTGGTGAGATATACAGAACATGATGAAAACACTTTGGCTATCTATGCAGATCTCTGCTGTTCAGAAGAGGAATTGCACCCTCTTGAACATGGCTACCCTGCTCCAGTCCCTCCTGTCCTTGAGGCTTTCCAGGACACCTTTCAGTCCACCTCTTCTCAGCCACCATCCCCTAAGGGATAAGACAGGTTTTGTGGGGTGGCTGGTAACCTAAATTATTCATACAAGAACCCAGTGGCAGATCCCTCTGCAGTATCTCTCTTTTTTCAGATAGGCCCTCTAAGCTTCTGCCTAATGCAAATGCCCTACCTACTGACAAAGAAAGTAGGGCTATGGATAGATGTGAAATATAAGGTTTACACTTCTCCTCTTTTCCTTTAGGGTAATTGATTACTGGACTCAGATGACAAAGTATTTGCTCTCTGTCCTGCATTCCTAAAACAAAAGTTATAAAGGGCCCTCCTGCAGCAGGATCAAAGCATCAAAACGCAAATCTCTCTCGGGTACCATTAACGCTCATTCTGCAAGAGCTGCAGCATCTTCTGAAGCTTTTTTTTCAAAGACCTGGACTCCAAGTCCATTTTGAAGCAGCTGCTTGGTCCTCTATTCATACCTTCACAAAACATTGCGTTATTGATGCTTTTCACTGGGCCAGAATTGAGTTTGCCAAAACCATTATCCAAGGGTTGCTAGATTCCAGTTTGGTACCTCATTTCTCCTCACAGTCTAGATAAAAAGCTTTGTTAATCATCACATTGGTTAACAGTACTGCAGCATTGAACTAATTTTGAACATAGTTTCCCCTTGATATCATAATTAAAGGTGACACATTTAAAATAGCACAAGCATCTCCCCCTCCGTCCATTTACTTCCCTTTCTTTTGACTGTGGTGGAATTCATATTTGCTTACCATTCCTCCTGTTTTCCAAATGTATCCTAAGTCTGTCCTCTTTATAGTTGGCCTCAGAAACTTCATGGGGCATGAAAGCCCTGAGGACTTTAATGCCAGCATGTCTCTTATGTACTAGCATGTAGTTTTCGTGCCTATGGTTGGACTCATGGTACTCAAGGTAGGAGTGCTTGAACTATGACATTCTGGCCTGATGTTTGGTATCTTTGGCAGGATACATATAAGTGATCAGCGTTACTGCAGCAGTGATTTATTTGAACATGTATGGTTATGCTATGTTCTTAAATAGCTGTACTTTGTGTTTTTCTGGGAGTTCCAGAAATAGAACTGGGCTAGGCATGGACCAGTCGGTTTTATTTAATATTTCTGCTGTCAGAGAAGAGAATAACAGACAGATGGAAAATGGCACGTTCCCAGGATATGATGGACCTGGGTAGACTTTTAAGGGAGGTAGAGGCTCTATAATCCTTCAGAAGTGAGAAGTGGAATCTACAAAGATATTTAAGGAAGTGGTTCCAGTGGCTGCAAAAGTGTGATGGGTGGGAACACCTCACAGGCATGAATTAAAAGCAACTGATGAAGTAAGAACTGTAAATTTAATATTGTGTACTTATAAATTTGCTATTTTAATTGTTGCTTTTCTATATGCTGTCAGGGGAAAGTCATGACCTTCAGTAAATATTTTACCTTTGACAGCTTGAATTGTGTAGGTACAGTGTACTGTTAGTTTTTTTTTTTCTCACTGGCAAAGGCTGTCTAATTTATGTCTACTTGTTTGATGATCATGTTTGTGTGTGGTATTACAGAACTGCTTTTACTTTCACTTGAGGGTTTAATCTGTTAAGAGATAAAAGTTGAGTGTTGTACCTAGTTTTGAGTTGGCCTTTACACTAGTAGGGAATGTTTTGCCATTGTGAGGATAGTGAGTAGTATACTGTACTCTGCAGTGTGTGACAGTGCAGTACACTTCATGAGGAGCAGATAAAGGTGCTTCTGCTTGCTTTTAACAACAAGTCATGAATAGACGTTATAGATGGCTGAGGCAGAAGGTAGCATTTGCATTAACAGACTGCAATAACCACCTAGTAGTGACATTAGCTGGTTTGAGTTCTTTCCGAATCTGACATGGTTGGTACTTACAAACGCAGGTAGGAGAGTGAGAGATGGAAGTCCTCTACACAGAGAGACTGTGCAGTCTTCAGTTTGCAGTCATAGGATCACAGGCTTTACAATGCAACTGAGCCACAGGGCCATCTCTGCTTAGCTAGTACCCATCCTTAGGCCTTGCTTTCCTTTTCAAGGAGGGTCAGGCCAGTCATACTAGGGGTGAATTTATGAATACTCAGCCAGTTATCTAGCACCTTGAAGACTAACAGTATGTTGCAATGCTCAACTTGGAGAGGAAGTGTATACCAGAGAAGGGGTAGGCGCTGTGTGATGAATCTATCCCATTTCCTTGTTTTATTTATTGGAGTAGATTTATGTGTTTGGCCCTGGTGTTAACTGGACTGTTTGATTTATGGTGGTATGAGATTTTTTGGACTACTGGATCCCTAATAGCCCTATAAGTAAGGCACAGATCACCTCAAATAGTTGATATGGACTGAGTATAGAGATAAACCCTCCAGTCTCTTGATAGTTCAGGTCTTTTAAGCCCGTGATCTTTTTAGTCAGTTAGGCTGTGTGCTCCATGACTTTGCAGATAAGACGCGTTAAGTTGATAAGTCTGTATTTCTTGAGGTCAGTGGTGGGACCACCCCTGTGGAGTGACATCACAGCAGCTGTGTGCCACTACTGTAGGACAAAGCCATTTGCTAGGCTGAGGTTAATGAAGTTGAGGAGTGGGTCCTCTAATGCTTGTTTAGTGGTAAAAGTTAGGCAACTTGAGTATGTTACTGGTTTTGGAGCGTGTCTTCAGTATATGTTCTTTTGTCATGGTGGTTGCTGGATTCCATCAGAGATATCTGGACGTGGAGACAATGTCTCTGTAGTGAAGTGGCCAGTAAATTTATTTGTTAGTATGCTTGCAGTATCCACTGGATCAGAGTAGGTAGTACCATTATGAGAGTGTATTGTGAATGCTTGATGTGTACAAACCTATGTTGTAACTGTAAAATTCCTTTGAGTATTGACACATCAGCAATAATTTGTTAAATTTGGGTAAGTTTGGCTAGGTTTAAATGGGCCAATAGTCTAGTAACCACTTATGACACTATGAGTAAGTTCTGACGAATATTGGTGCCGTTTCTTTTTTTTTCCCCTGACATAACTAAAGAAAGATTTGTAGTTTGCTTCTGAAGCTGGCATGAATTCATGTCTTTTTTAGTTCTTAATCTAGCTTTTTGATGTTTTCCCTTAATTTGGGTGTCTTTTGTTCTTCTATATCAGTTAAGGAGTTTTTACCTTTTATTGTATAGCTTGCTGACACTTGCAGACCACCACAGTGATTTGCTTTTAACGCTTCCCATTCACTTGGATCGATTTGGGACTGACAATTTAATGCATATTTCAAGGTTTGAGTCGAATTTGTCTGCAGAATTCTGTAGCAGTACCAACATTAATAGTGATACTGTTAATTAGGTAACTTCAGCATAGAACTGCAGTAGATTTGTATGGTTAAAGTCCTTGAATTCTGTGATATTTACTTCTGATGGTTGGAGATTTTAATGGAGAAGGTTACTAGTTTGTTGTCTGACTTGACCAGTGAGAGGTTTGCCTAGGAGATGGTAAAGTCAAAGTAAACTTTATTGGCATTCAGAAATCTCAGAAAGTGCAAAAACTGAACAAAATTCTGTGTCTCCGGATTCAATGTGCAGACAACATATAGACTATTTTCACATACATTTACACATCACGGACATGCAGGTAGACAGACTAATATTGCACATAATTAGAAACACATTTTAACACTTTTTGAAGTGAACACTTGCATGAGACTTTTTAGCATTGCACAGGTACTTGGTTAAGACACTGCATTGATCCTTGCACAGAAGAGACATTTGAGTATTGCACTATGGACCTTAAAGTATTGCACTATATGGTTAATTTACAAATTTGCAACATGTATTGCACTGAAAGAATAGATATTTTACCGCATTGTTACTGCCCTAAATGGCCTATAAGTTACAGTCATGGTGGATATTGCACTAAGTATTAGATGAGATTGGTAACCAGGTTAATTCACAATTTGAGACAAGCATCTACAGTTTCTACTGACCCAGATGGCCATCGTAGAGTGTAGTGGTTACTAGAGTTCAGCAGCCTGATGACATTAGGGAAGAAGCTGTTCCAGAATCTCATAGTTCTGCAACGTATGCTTCGGAAGCATTTTCTGGGTGATAGATGCACAAACAATCTGTAACCAGGGTGAGTGCAGTCTTTAATTATTCCTCTGGCCATGCTGAGACATGCGGATAAGTACTAGTCATGGATAGGTGGTAAGGTGGTCTTGATTCTCTCGGCTGTCTTCACCACATTCTGGAGGGATTTGCACTCAGAGGTAGAGCAGCTTCCATACCATACTACAAGGTTGTTCGTAAGGATTCTTTCTATAGTACTTCTGTAGAAGGTAGTGAGAACAATCAATGGGAGATTTGCTCTCCTCAGCCTTCATAAAAGTGCAATCTCTGGTGCGCTTTCTTGACTATGGCATTTGTATTTGTGTTTCAAGACAAGTCCTCATCAGTGTGCACTCCCAGAAACTTTGTGCTTCTCACTTTTTCCACTGTTTCCCCATTGATGGTGAGGGGAGAATGTTCCTTGCGATTTTTCCTGTAGTCCAGAATTATTTTTTGTCTTTTTCACATTTATTTCCACACCAGGTAAATAGTTGTTCCACCTCCTCTCTATATGCTATTTCATCATTGTTAATGATGAGGCCCACCACAGTTGTGTCATCAGCAAACTTGATGATGTGGTTTGTATTGTACCTGACTGTACAGTCATGTGTTAACAGGGTGAACAGCAAGGGACTTAGTACACATTCTTGTGGGACTCCATAGGTTCATAGCTTCATAGGTTGGTACTAGGCTATCGGCCCTAGGGCCTATACAAGCCTAGCCATAACAATTCCCTGGGTATTTTTTCCCACACTATTTACTTCTCTGGACCCCTCCAGTATCAAGAGTGATGCTATCTGAAGAGTTATTTCATGCGCACACTTTCTGAGATCTGTTTATGAGAAAGTCAAGAACCCAGTTACAATGTGGATTGTTGACACCTAGTTGGAGTAGCTTCATTACTAGATGAAGAGGGATGACCATGTTAAAAGCTGAGTTGAAGTCAATGAATAATACCCTTGCATAAGTGTTTTTATTCTCAAGGTGTTCCAGCGATAGATAGAGTGCTAGAGAGATGGCATCTGACGTAGAGTGGTTTGCTAGGAAAGCAAACTGCAGAGGGTAAAGATCAGCAGGCAGCCCAGATCTTATGATGTTCTTGACCAGCCTTTCAAAGTACGTCATCACTGTGGAGGTGAGGGCTACAGGGTGGTAGTCATTTAGGCAAGATGGTGGAGACTTCTTTGGTAATGGAATGATTGTTGTATCCTTGAAGCATTTTGGAGGTATTTGCTGACTCAGAGTTATTGAAGATATCCGTGAGGACATTTGTTAGTTGGACTGCACAGTCCCTGAGCACACACCCCTGGATGTTGTCAGGCCCAGCTGTTTTTCTCGGGATAACTCTGCGCAGTATCCTGTGGACATCAGCTGGGTTGAAGGTAAGCATCTTCTCGATGTTCATCATGCATACAGCTGCAGTCATAACAGATGGGTTCTCCTGCCGTCAGGCGGGTCCTCGGTCGGCCGAATTCCGAAGTCTAGGTCCGGCGTCGGTTGTCGTCGCCTCTTCCCCGACGTCAGTGTGACAGGGGTATAAAAGAACCAGCCGGCGCCATTTTCTTCAGTCTTTCTTGCCGCGCGGTGCCCGAAGCAGAAGCAGTTCGCAAGTGCTGGTCGGCCAGCTCCTGAGATTATGAAAATTTGGAAACCGAAGTCTTCTTAAAAGCCAAGTACCCCGTTGGGGAAACTTTTCTTGCCTCAGACCGATGTCAGACAAAGTTAATAATTGTATTTCTTGTGGGAAGCAAATACCGCATAAGGATTTCCATTCCCTCTGTATACCTTGTTTAGGCCCAGACCACGACGTCTCGGTCTGTCGCTTTTGTGCTACATTCAACAGACGCACTATTAAGCGTCGGGCGGAGTTCGCCCAGCATTATTTTGGGAAAGCATTTAACTATACTATGTCATCAGATACTCCGACTCCGGTTTTGTCTAAAAAACGCAAAGACAAGGACCGACCCACAAGGTCCGCGGCCTCTACCGACACCACGCCAAAGCCGACTACACGTTGTCCGGTTCTCAGCGAGGCACCTACGCAGCCCCTGACTACCGACAACCTGTCTTTGACGGTGTCTCCTGTGCCCGAGGTCGCAGGCCCCTCATCCCACACCCCGACTACAGATACTGAAGCCACTCTTGGCGTTGAAACTCAGAATGTGGACAGGTCCACCTCCACTCAAGGTGTCTTCAGACCTTCCTCTTCTTTCTCCATCAAGGCTTTCACAAAGTCTAAAGCAACCATGCACTCAAAGAGACCAGCTACACAGGGCCCATCTCCAGGCCCCATGCCTAAGAAACAGATGCTTAAAATGGCTGAGGATTTAATTACTCTTATCAGAGGTTCTCAGGCCCCTCCGGACAAAAGGCCTAGAGTGGAGGAAGATTCCCTCCTCTGATCAGGGCTCCATTATTTCAGAGCACTCTGATGATCAGGAACATTCTTACTCCCCTTTTGAAGACTCTGATGTGGAGGAGTCCATCCCTTCTGTATCCCCCTGAGGATTACTCATTTGGGGAAACTTTGCATACCTTAAGGGAACACTTCCACTGGGAAGGCCAGGATTATTCAGATTCCAAGAAAAGGCTCAGGGAATTTCTCTTGCTTCCTCAGCACAGGCCTCTGGCTATACCTCCTGTCTTGGACATCCTGGATGATGTTTACTCGGAGGCCTGCCTTAACCCGGACTCTCTACCTCCAGCTCCAGTTAAGCCTGACAGGTACTACAGGGCCCCTGACTCACACCAATTTCTATACAAGAGCCATGCTGCTGACCCAGAAACCATCTCACAGGGCCCCAAGGGAGTTAAGGCCTCCATTGCTAAAAATCCATTGCCTTCGAGAGATTCCAGATCCTTAGAAAGGTGGGGAAAAAAGGTATATACCTCGGCTACCTTATCCATGAGGGCCTTAAACTGTCAGTTTCATATGCTAAAATACCAACAGTTTTTGTTATCACAATTGAAAAGTAAAATGTCACAACCTGAACAACCAGACTTGAAGGAGTTTTGCAGGATTTGATGCATAGTGCAGAACAAGTGGGTAAGCATACCTTACAATGTGGTTTTGATGCTCTAGAGGCCTCATGTAGAGCTGCTGTTACAGGATCAGTCATACGTAGGCATACCTGGCTCAAGGAACAAGCCTTGCCTGATCATGTCAAAGCTAAATTACTAGACGCCCCTCTTCAAAAGGATGTACTTTTTGGTGCTAATGCTGAGGAGGTATTAAGGAAAATGGAGGAAAAGGCTAAATCAATGCAAACAGTGAAAGAATTTCTACAGGTTCAACCCCCACGTTTTAGTAGAAATTGGCCTTCCAAAAACTGGTCCTTTCCTGCCACAGACAGACCCCAAAGAGGCAGATACAGGCGCCCGAGGGGCAGAGGACAATCCCAAGGATTGTATAGAGGCAGACAATGGCAAGCTCCTACACAAAGAGGTGGTGAGGACAACTCACAATCTTTCCGAAAGCAAACCCTATGACTTTCCCCTTTGCATGCCAACCAGGTCTCAAATGGCAGCCCCCTTAGGAGGAAAGTGGCATTATTTTCAAAAAATTGGCATATTGTCACAAAGGACAAATGGATCCTGGACATTATAAACAGAGGCTACAAATTCCATTTTCACACCCTTCCAAAAATGAGAGGCATGCCATACCTGCCACACAATCAAAGGGCAGAGGCACAAAGGCACATTACAGATCTCATAAACATGAAAGCTATTCAAGAGGTACCTACGCACGAACAAGGTCAAGGTTTTTATTCCAGGCTATTTCTGGTGCCAAGGAAGGGAAAAGATTGGAGACCTATTTTGGATCTATCCATCCTAAACACATTTCTACTCATACCAAAATTCAAGATGCTCAATCTACAGCAACTTCTTCACATGCTGGGCAAGGAGTCTTGGCTGGTAACACTAGACCTCAAGGAGGCATACCTGCATGTCCCAATCAGACAAAATTGCAGAAGGTACCTCAGATTTCTTGCAGGTTCAACCCATTATCAATTCTCTGCATTGCCCTTTGGCTTATCTACTGCACCCAGAGTATTCACGAAATGCCTGTCATCAGTAATTGCCTACTGCAGACTTCAAGGGATACAAATATATCCCTATTTGGACAACTGCCTGATCCAAGCGGACAGCAAGCACATTCTTCTGAAACATCTGGCTTATGTAATAATGTTATTGAACTCTCTGGGATACACAGTCAACAAAAACAAATCAAGGCTAATACCCTCTCGGAAGATAATTTTCCTGGGTGCCAATTTGGACACAAACACCCAGATGGCCTACCTCACGCCAGAGAAGCAGGGGCAACTAATTCAGTACTTCAGAACACTAGCAAATTGCACCAGGCTGACTGCAAGGAAAATCCTACAGGCTCTGGGATTCATGGCATCTTGCATCTTACTAATCCCATGTGCAAAGCTGCATATGAGGAAACTACAATGGTACCTGAAAAACATATGGTCTCAACACAGCCACAGTTTGGAAACAATAATACCACTAATTCCATGTCTGCAAAAGGAATTTCTGTGGTGGGCTCAAGCATGTCAAACAAACAGGTCTTCAATTCAGCAAGCCTCAAGCAAATCAAGTCATCACAACAGACACCTCAGACTACGCCTGGGGGGCGCACATGACAGATCGGTGCATTCAGGGCAAATGGTCCCAAAAAGAAAAGCACCTTCACATCAATCAAAAAGAAATGCTAGCAGTAATAAATGCTATTATAGCTTTCAAGGGCCTTCTACAACCAGGTCAACTATTGATAAGAACGGACAACACCACAGTTATATGGTACATAAACAAACAGGGAGGAACACATTCTTACCCCCTATGCAGACTGGCCATGTCACTTTGGAACATGGCCATGGACTTACAAATGGAAATACAAGCACAGTACTTGCCAGGCAAGGAAAACACGCTGGCAGACAACCTAAGCAGGAATATGACAGATCCACGCGACTGGAAGTTGCATCCAAAAGTTTTTACAGAAATAATCCAAGAATGGGGAAGGCCAGACATAGATCTCTTTGCCTCCCACAAAAATCATCTATTGACAAAATTCTGCTCAAGGATCTTCCATCCAAAGGCCTGGAGAGTGGACGCTCTCTCTTTCAGTTGGACATCAATGACAGTTTATGCCTTCCCACCTCTTCCTCTGCTGCCCAAAGTTCTATTGAAGACCAGAGCAGACAGACCAAAGATGATCCTCATTGCTCCGGACTGGCCAAGGCAACACTGGTACCCACTCCTGAGGAGCCTGACGCATTCCCCACCATGGACCCTGCCTCTAATGCCTCTTCTTCTGACTTAGCACTGCTTCAAAACTCTTCACAGTCAGCTAAAAACACTCAATCTAGCCGCATGGAAGATTCCTTAGCACCACAGCAGGCTCTACTCTCCAAGAAGGTGCAGGATGTCATTTTGGAGGCCAGAAGGCCATCAACTAGAAAAGCTTACTCCGCAAAATGGAAACGTTTCTGTGTCTGGAATGAGAAAAAGGGCCAGGACCCTGGAAAACTGAATTTACCTCAAATACTACAATATTTGGCTGAACTGCTAAGCAGTGGACTTTCTTTCTCCTCCATTAAAATCCATGCCTCAGCCATTTCTGCAGAATACAACACTGATCCACCTTTATTCTCTCACCCTCTCTTACGACAGTTCCTCAGAGGGGCTAAGAATTTAAGACCCCCAAGGAAACAACCAATACCTGCTTGGGATCTTAATTTCATTCTGGAAAAACTGACCTTGCCTCCTTTTGAGCCAGCTGCCTCATCATATTTGCAATATTTGTCCTGGAAAACAGCTTTCCTTCTGGCTATCACCTCAGCTCGTAGAGTTTCAGAACTACAGGCTCTCATGGCTGTCCAGCCTTTTATCATCTTCCATCAGGACAGAGTTTCTTTACGAACCAACCCGTCCTTTATGCCTAAAGTGGTGTCCAGGGTTGCTTTAAATCAGGCCATACATTTACCTACTTTTTATCCTAATCCTCAAAACAAAGGGGAGAGATTACTACATTCCTTGGACATCCACAGACAACTGCGTTATTATTTGGACAGAATAAAGCCTTTCAGAAAATCAGAACGGCTCTTTGTAGCCTATGCGGTAGGAGTTCAAGGAAAGCCAATTTCCAAACAGACAATCTCAAAATGGATAGCCCACTGCATACGCTTTTGCTATTCCTTTCATGGCAAAACTGTACCTACAGGCATTAGAACTCATTCCACCAGGGCCACAGCCACCTCTGCAGCCTTCCTCAGAGGAGTTCCTACCAAGGATATTTTGGAAGCAGCCAATTGGATTTCTGTGCATACTTTCTCCAAGCACTACAACCTACCGTTATACTCCAAATCTAGAGCAGGCTTTGCCACTGCAGTCTTGCAGGGCATTTTGGCTCCTCCTAGTTCCACCTAGTGCCTACCACCCCTTTTTTAGCTTTGGGATTCTACCCATCTGTTATGACTGCAGCTGTATGCACGATGAACATAGTACAGTTTTGTACCTACCATAAATGTAGATGTTCGAGTGCTAATACAGCAGCAGTCCAGGTTTCCCTCCCTCCTTCCCCTCTAGGGGTATTCTTTTATGGTGTATTTGCTTGCAACTACTGTTTTTTGATTATATTGCATTGTATTATTACATGATTTTATGTATTGCCTTCCTTCTGGGGGCACCTGACATCTGGGGCAAGAAAAACTGAAGAAAATGGTGCCGGCTGGTTCTTTTATACCCCTGTCGCACTGACGTCTGGGAAGAGGCGACGACAACCGAAGCTGGACCTAGACTTTGGAATTCGGCCGACCGAGGACCCGCCTGACGGCAGGAGAACCCATCTGTTATGACTGCAGCTGTATTAGCACTCGAACATCTACATTTATGGTAGGTACAAAACTGTACTTTATGGCCAATGTGCATTTTCTTCACTGTTGCTTTGTTCCATTCCTCAAATCTGCTGAAGTTGACATTCAGCTTATTTAGGAATTCCTTGTTGTCCTCACATTTCGAAGACAGGGGTCTGTAGTCAGTTGTGGACTGGGTACCCTGCCATAGGCGCCCAGGGTATTTTTGGTCAGAGAAGCAGCTCTGGATCTTTCTGCCATAGTTGCATTTTGCTAGCCTCACTCCCTTGTTCAGATTTACATTGGCTGTTCTGAGGGCTTCCCTGTCTCCAGACCTGAAGGCTGCGTTCCTTGCTTTCAGTAGTTCGCACACCTCTCTCGTCAACCAAGGTTAGTGGTTGGCTCATGTGATGATGGTTTTGGTGACTGTCGCACTATCCACACATTTCTAGATGTAACTCATCACTGTCTCAGTGTACTCCTCCAGGTTGATGCACTGTTTCACAGTAGCCACTTTCTTGAGTATGCTGCAGTCTGTACTCTTGAAACAATCCTGGAGTGCTGAGACTGCACCCTCTGGCCATACTCTTTCTTGTTTCACTGTTGATCTCCCTCTAGTTAGCAGTAGTTTATATGCTGGTAGTAGCAATATGGAAAGGTGGTCAGAGTTTCCCAGGTGTGAGTGAGGTACTGCCTTAAATGCCAGCTTAACATTGCTGTATACCTTGTCCAGTGTGTTCTCACCCCTTGTTGCAAAGTCCACTTGTTGGAACTAGTGGGGCAGAACTGTCTTCAAGTTGGCCTGATTAAAGTCACCTGGCAGTATATCAACACAGTCTGGATTCCGATTTTGCAGTTGGGTTATAGCGTGGTATAATGTGGTCATTGCCTCATTTGGATTAGCACTGGGAGGACTATAGACAGCTGTGATGCAGATGCTGTTAAATTCCCTGGGTAGATAAAAGGGTCTGCATTTCAGTGAGAAAAACTCTAGACTATCTGAGCAGTACGAGGATACTATCCCACAACTGCTACACCAGTTATTGATGTATATGCAGACCCCTCTTGTTTGGAAAATCTATGAATTATGTATATCTTAAGTTGGTGGGTCCACCAGTTTATCATTGGGTAGTTAAAATCACCTCAGATAATGGTGTTCCTACTTATGGGAAGTTAATCAGAAAATTTAGGAGTGTTTGATTTTCTGGAGACATGGAGGGAAGGTACTGTAACACATTATGATTGGATAGCTGATTTTATTTAATGCGATTTAAATCTCTGTAAGCTTCGCTTGTGGATCTCTAGGTATCTATCTCAAGGTAATGTAGTCTCTTAACAAATGTGGATTTGTCACCATATCGGGTTTAAACAAGTGGTAAGTACAAAATCCAGCTACTTAGAGTGCACTTTGTGTAACAGTACATACACTGATGTGTTTCAAATGTAGGAAGGCCTCAATATCCGTCAGTTTGTTTAGCCTTTTAACGTTAAGTTGAGCCACCTTGATATGTTCAACGGCTTTATGTAGTACTGTGCTTCATGGCAGCATGCTTATTTTTGCTGACCTGCTGCATGCTACCCTGCACAGTACTGTGATAATCTATGCTGCACATTGCTCTTGGTTTATACTGCTTCACTAGATTTTTGTGGCATTTGTGCCTGTAACCCGAGTCATGTCTGCTATTTAGTAATTGCTAAGCTTTGTGACACATCTATATCTTGTCACTTCTCACTATCTTGTACTGAACATTAAAGCCATTTACCTGTTTTACTCTGACTTTGACATTTCTAGTCATGTATTAAGAACATTTTTTACTCATTTTGTTTTTCCAGTGCTGCTGTATTGTATTGAGAATACTAAGACTGATTGCACATTTGTTTTACTGTGCTGTTTCTAAGTTATACCCAAACCACTATTGCTATTTCTTACATTGCTAAGTATTTAAATTATGTGTCTTGGTTAGAGTATTACCCTAAACCTAGTCATATTGGTTGTCCCATCATGTTACTAGGCACCATGGGGCCACAGTCTGCATGTATACCTTCTTTTATTAGCCTTCTAACATTAGGCACATTGAGATGGTATGAAAATTGCCTCATGTTCACAGGCAAGCACTTGTAATCAGCCAAAAAGGGTTGTAGATACATCTTTAAGCTGGAGACCAACCCTATTGTGTCCATCATTTGCCCAGTTTGCCAGTGCTCCCCACACACCCACACCCACACCAACACCAACGTCAAATATTTTATTCTGAGGTACTAACTAAGCAAAATCATTTTAAAGCCTCTTTCCCAGGAAATGTACTGCTGTCTTTAGACCTTAGTAGTAAATGCATACCTAACCTACCAAACACACTGCCATTTTGCTAACAAGCAAGGGTCACTACAGTAGTATACAGAAGCTCCTATGGCAGCCAAACCATACTTAAGCAAATGATAAATCTGAAGTAGGAACTTCATTTGTCGGATCGGAGCCGGCAACTTCTAACATAGCATAGATCCGAGCTCCTAGCTCCTCCCCCTTACCCATAATCCCCTGCCTGCCCTAACTGACCCCAGATCTAGTTTGCCACTCTTCAAGCAACAGCTAGGTTCAGAGCTCTTGGCGTTTTGTGAGGAAAAAAGTTTTTGTATTTTTTTCTTCTGAGTGACTGGTTGTGTGTGTGGTAGGTTTACCCTTTCTCCTTTTTATATATTACATACTTTGTTTTAATTTAAGAATATTTCTCCCTCCCCCGCTGGTCGTAGCGTGTGTTTGTGACTGAATTAGGGGCCTAGTGAGTGTGCTTTCCTACAGTATGTCGGAGGCCCCTAAGGCAATTTTTTCTAAATGCACCGAGTGTGGTCACAAGCTTTCACCGGCTGATGGTCTCACTCGGTGCGTTAGGTGCCTTGGGGTTGAACACCTCTCTTCGGGTTGCGCGATTTGCGCGGCGTTCAACCCCAGGGCACTCAAGAATCGAATGTCGAAGCTAGTTCTGGCGGGCCTTCTACCCCCAGACTCTGCTTCGGCCTCCGGTTCTTCGGTGCCCGCTACCCCCCCCCGGTAGCAGTCACCCCTGCCTCCCTTCCTCCGACCGGGATTCAACCTCCCACTTCGGCTCCGGAGGATAGGGAGGCCAGGAAAGAGAAGCGGCGGGAGAAGCACCTTAAGCGGCGGGCCGAGGACTCTTCATCGGCCCCGCCCGTCAAGAGGGCTTCCCCGTCCAAGTCTTCTCGATCTCCTCCTCCTTGGATCCAATCCCCTTGTTTCTCCCCAGGACCCGAGGAGGAGGTGATCCGGTCCCCGTCGAGGTCATCGAGGCGACACTCCAGGTCTGCCTCGGTGGCCTCTTCGAGGTCCACTTTTAGCATGTCTGATGCGGATATGAACCGGATGATGAGGAGATTCATCCAGGCCCAGATGCAGATGGGAGTGCTCTTGCCTCCCCCCCTCTGGGGGGGGAGCTCGACCCCTTTTTTCGCTTCTATAGCTCCTTCTCCGACCCGCATTCTGGGTTCGGAGCCGAGCCATGTTGGATCCGGGGGTAGGTCGGAGCGGACCGTGCTGGGCACGTCGGCTCCGACTATTCCCTCGAGTCTGTCGGATCCGACCTCTCGGAGCCGTGGGCCGAGCTTCGGATCCGAAGGATTCGGTGTACTTTCGGCTCCGTCCCGGTCGGAGCACACTGGTCCTTCGGATCCGACGTTCTCGGCGCCGGGTCCGATCCCCGCTTCGGATCCGGGTGGGAGTCGGATCCGTCTGAGAGCGGCTCCCCATTGGCTTTCGCTGCGGTGGAGAGGGCACTGTCGAGTGCCTCCGGTCCTGGCTTCGGCTCCCTCCTGCACTCCTTCTCGTCTGGTCCTGGCTCCCGTCACCCAGCCCTCCGGGCAGCCTGCCTCAGCGCCTTTAGGAGTTCCAGTGGAACAGATTACAGCCCGTGAGGACTCCTCGGACAGCCCCCCCGAGGAGATTCCCCACAAGGCAAAGTGCAAAAGGAGGCACATAGACTCCCCTGAGAGTCTCACAGAAGATACAGACTTGGATGAAGGGGAAGGCTCCCCGAGATCACCCCCTGAGGATGTCTCCTTTGGAGACATCATGGAAATGCTCAAAATCAGAGGTGGGTTATCTGCCCCCAAGGCTTCCTCTGACGAGTCCGTATTCCTTGAGGCGTTTGAGGCAGGACCATCTACCTCTTGGGTGTCCCCTCCACCCGACCCCCTGGTGGATCTCATATCCTCTAGGGCTTGGAAGGAACCGGACACTGTAGAGCTGATCCCCAAGCGCCCAGACAAAATTTTGAGCCCCCCTGCAGAGAGATCACATTGGAGCAGAGGTCCCCCTGTGGATGCCATGTTGGTGGCTGCAGCCACCAAGAAAGAGTTGGCTCAGGAGAGCCCCACGGTTCATCCTCCGAGCAAGGAGTCTCCCGCGATGGACCGTCTTGGGAAGCGGGCCTTCAGTTCAGTGACCTTCTGTATGAGGGCCTTGAACTATATGGCACACGTTATTAGGATGCAGCAGGATCTAATTAAGGAATACGCTGCTTCCCCCCCGGGGTCCATGTCGGAGGGGGACAAGGATTTGTACTCTTCCCGAATGGCGACCCTCCGCTCTATCTCTAATACCTCTATGCAGCTATTGTCTCATGCTACAGAGGGAGCCGCTAGAGCAGGCGGAGTCGGGCTTGTCATGAGGAGACAGGCCTGGCTCCGTCACTGTGACTTCTCAGAACCCTTTAAGGCGCCATTCGCGAATGCCCCTTTTGATGGTTCTGCACTGTTCGGCAAAACCATTCGCGACACTCTTGTCCAGAGCGAGAAAGACGGGAAGACTTTGTCTGCCATCGGAGTCCGCTTCTCTGCACCCCAGAGGTCCTTTTCCAAGAACCAAAAGGGTCAGAAGAAGATGTGGTTCTGAAAATTGCATCAATCTCAGTCTGCTCAGGACAACCAGTCCTCTCGTGGCAGAGGAGGACAGGGAGGACGCCGCCCCAGAGGCAGAGGGGGTCCGAGGAATTTTGGGTCCAGAGAACCTTTCTCTGAGAGGCCCACGCAGAACCCCTGAGGGGTTTCCCGACTGCTCCACTCTGGAGGCAGTCGGGGCCAAGCACCTGGCAAAATGGGAGTCCATAACAACAGATCGCTGGGTGCTTCGCATTATATCCAGAGGTTACCTAATTCCCCTCATAGCCAACCCCAGAATCAGAAGCCTTCCCGACGTCCCACCCAGTCAAAAGAAGGCGGCCGCTGCAGAAATTCAGCAGCTTCTACAAAAAAGAGCCATCCAGCCCGTCCCCCCAGATCAAGTCGGATCAGGGTTTTACTCCAGGTTCTTTCTGGTGCCAAAAAAGACGGGGGACTTGAGGTCCATCCTCGACCTCTATTTCCTAAACCTGGCGGTACCCAAACAAAAGTTCCGAATGGTCACGTTGTAATCCGTCCTCCCCTTATTGCAGGAGGATGACTGGATGTGCTCTATAGACCTCAAGGATGCGTACTATCATGTTCTAGTGGACAGGCGTTCCCGGAGGTTCCTCCGCTTCCGGCTGGGAGCCAGTCACTTTCAATTCAGGGTCCTCCCCTTCGGTCTCACCTCAGCCCCCAGGGTGTTCACCAAGGTCCTAGCGGTAGTAGCGGCCCACCTGAGACTCCAGGGAATTCAGGTCTTTCCATACCTGGACGACTAGCTCCTCACAGCCCCAACAAGGCATCTACTTTGTTCAGGCAGGGACTATTTTCTCGGTCTGGCTCCACTATTAGGATTAACCATCAACATGACCAAATCCTTTCTCATCCCTACACAGATGCTAGATTTTATAGGGGCAAGACTAGATTCCAGACAGATGCTTGCGTTCTTGACTCCAGATCGACTTCGGAACCTGATGTTACACGTGCAGGCCATTCTTCAACTGCAAACTCCTTCGGCAGAATTGATTCTGAGGGCCCTAGGATCTATGGCGGCTGCAATCCCTCTGCTGCCATTGGCCCAGTTGAACATGAGGGTTCTTCAGTGGACCCTCCAGGTACAATGGTCCCTGTCTTGCAACCCTCTGTCTCACCCCGTTTCCTTAAGCAAGGTTTGCAGAAAATCGCTCCTGTGGTGGCTCCAGTCTCCCAACCTCCACACGGGCCGTCCCTTCTCACTACCTCCACCAGTCAACACAGTGACCACGGACGCTTCTCGCCTGGGGTGGGGGAGGCATTTTTCAGGCAGAACAGTCCAAGGCACTTGGAACGATGTAGAGACCTCTTTGCATATCAACGTCCTAGAGATGAGAGCGGTGCTTTTGACGTTGCAAGCACTACACAACTCTCTTCCGGTAGGGACAATTGCGGTACAGACAGACAACATGTCGGTAGTCTGGTACATCAACAAACAGGGGGGAACCAGGTCTTACCCCCTTTGCCGTGAGGCCATGAGAGTGTGGGAATGGACGTTTTCCACCAACCGCTTTCTCATAGCAACGCACATTCCAGGACGGTCCAACATTTTAGCGGACAGGCTCAGTCGTACTATCCTGACTCCTTACGAGTGGTCTCTCAACCACCGAGTCGCACAGCAAGTATTTGCCCGATGGGGGCAACCTTGTTGCGATCTTTTTGCCTCTCCTTCAAACACGAAATGCAATGATTACTTCGCTCTGATCCCCCCTCCGGGGAAGTCCCCGAGAGACTCTCTAGTTCATGCTTGGCCTCCCGGTCTGCTTTATGCTTACCCTCCTCTACCCCGATGTTGAAATTGTTACAGAAAGCCAGGCAGCTGGGGAGCAGAATGATCCTCATTGCCCCATTCTGGCCTCGTCAGACGTGGTTCCCTTACCTATGGTCTCACCTAGTGTATCCACCATGGATTCTGGATCCCATTCCGGATCTCATCTCTCATCCTCTCGGTCTTCCGACTCCGAACCTGGTCAACCTCAAGCTGACGGCTTGGTTGCTCCAGTTCCACTCCTCATAAGGACTCCCGGGATCTCATCACCAGTCAAAGCCATTCTTGTAGCAGCTCACAAGCCTTCCACCAGGAAGGTTTATCGGAGTAAGTGGAAACGCTTTACCATTTGGGCAAAACACCGTCGTTTAGACCCTTTTACAGCCCTGATATCATCGATTCTAGATTTTCTAACCTCTCTCTTTCACCAGGGGGCTAGTTCTTCCACAGTCAAGGTACAACTGGCAGCAATCTCATACTACCATGTGGGGCAAGAGTCTGGTCCTATTATCACTTCCAAACTGTGTAAGACCTTCCTCAAGGGTACCTTCCTCCTTAGGCCTCCAGTTAAAGAGGTGGTACCTCCATGGGATTTATCCTTAGTCTTGCAGGCCTTGACTGGTCCCCATTCGAACCGGCCACGGTTGATCTCAAATTTCTCTCTTGGAAGACAGCCCTTTTGGTGGCCATAACTTCAGCCAAAAGGGTATCGGAATTGCAAGCCCTTTGTGTCAAACCACCATATTTGGTTTTTCACCCGGATAGGGTTTACCTCAGAATCAACCCGTCCTTTCTACCTAAGGTATCTTCAGAAGCGAACATCAATCAATCCATCAATCTCCCAGTGTTTTTCCCCCAACTTTCATAACAAAGGAGAGTGCAAGCTTCATTCCTTGGACGTACACAGACAATTACGTTTTTATATCCATAGAACTGCTGGTCATAGGCAATCCGATCAGTTGTTTATCTCCTTTGCCAAAAGTAATTTCGGAAAATCAGTTTCTAAGGTTTCTCTCTCTAGATGGATCTCGAGTTGTATTCTGTTAGCATATCAGAGTTCTGGGAGGCCTGCACCTCAATGAGTCCGTGCTCATTCTACTAGGGCCGTTGCCACTTCTGCGGCCTTTCAAGCTAGGGTTCCACTGGATGACATTTGTTCCGCAGCCACTTGGGCTTCATCTCACACCTTTATCAGCCATTATAAAATAGATGTTGTTTCCCGAGGTAGAGCGTCCTTTGGCTCTGCGGTGCTCCGGAATATCCTTCCATGAAGGCCACCCATAGCTGGGGACTCTGTCCCACAGGTTGCTGACAAGTGAAGTTCCTACTTCAGATTAAGAAGTTATGTACTCACCATAACGTTCCATCTGAGTAGGTATCTTCATTTGTCTGCAACCATCCCCCCCTCCTTCCCCCTGACCGATTGGATCGCTCTTGTGTTATTAGCATATGTTCCCATTGGGACACCTGTTATCTGTTGTGCTATGGGGCAAACTTGATCTGAGGTCAGTTAGGGCAGGCAGGGGATTATGGGTAAGGGGGAGGAGCTAGGAGCTCGGATCTGTGCTATGTTAGAAGTTGCCGGCTCGGATCCGAGATCGGATCCGTATCCCACAGGTTGCAGACAAATGAAGATACCTACTCAGATGGAACGTTATGGTGAGTACATAACTTCTTATTTCCTTGTAGGTGACTCTGTAGTTAGACGTGCTGATATGCTACTTACCAGGTATGCAGATAGAGTAGCAGTCATCTGTGTCTCGTGTCAGAATTTGCAGTGTCACCAAGCCTGTCAGACTTATTAACCCTAAAAATGCCTACAACCTTTAAGGATTAAGCTTGGATGATTTGAATAGGGAGATGGCAGAGTTCTCCTTGTACATCTCTGAGACTGGAAAGCAGCTAGTCTTGTCATCTCCATGAATGATGCCACAATATGTTCATAAAGTAATTGAGTTCAGCAGTTGGCTAAGTAATTGATGGACTTTCAAGATGGCTGCACACTAATCAGCTTCTTAATTTCAGGTCTCCCATGTGAAAACAGAAACTGAGAATTGGGAGCCAGTAATATTTTTTCTAGGTAAAATTAAGTTACTGGCTAGTAGGTACACTCCCTGAATATCAGCAAAGAAGAAGTTCAGAGATCCTGAAAGGAAATCAACCAGAAAAGGTGAAGAGAAACACTGTCTGGAAAGAATCCTGTTGCTCTTCATCAAAAAGCAGTTCAAGTGTTAGCTTTATTGCAAGAGATGACTTCCAGTAATATAGAAGAAAAAAAATAAATCAAATGCACAGGCAGATAATTTCAAATAAATGAAACACTGAATGAGTGTATCTGCTCAAATAAAATGCTAGAAAAATAGAAGAAACTTCAACTAGCTATTCAGAAGAACTTATAAAGCTTCAAAAATCAGAGGTCAAAATGAAGAAAAGACTGGCTGAGTTTGAGGCTTCTCAAGAAGAGCTGATTCAAAAAATAATAGAGTTAGAAGGTAGAGAGCATAGAAACAACCTGAGATTTTCAAATGTACCAGAGAAACTGGAAGGAACAGACTATATTAATTTCATGAAAGCACAAGTAATCAACTGGACGGATATTGTACAGCAAGATTTGTTAACTGAAAGGGTACATTGAGTATATGCTGCAAACCTGGCCGTGAGAAAGTATCTAAGACCTATATTATTAAAGATGCAATAATGGCAGCAGAGTTGATGCTGGTAAAGCTGTGGTAGAAAAGAAACATGTTAAAAATTGGCGACAATGTTGTGTGGCAAATTATTCTTTCCTGTTCACCAGGCAGAAGAGAAGCAAATTTATCCCAGCAGTCAATGAATGTTGAGAAGCAGGTGTGATGTCCATAACTGCTATAGCCAGGTGTCTTCAGAATATTTTCCCCTGGAGGATCAAATACATCTTTGGATGCAAAACAGGCTAAAGAGGAATACAGTTTGTCCACCTAAAAGTGAACCAACAAGCAGAAGGGGGCTTTCATTCTGATAGTAACACTTATAGAGACACTTTGCCAGTGAAACATGTTCCATTATTCCAAAGGAAAATGCTTGAGAGACCGAAAGAAACCACATCAGTTAGCCAGAAGAATCAGGAGTACCTTGGACTTTAAAACCAGAGTAAGGTGTTGGGAGATGGAAATGATCCGGAAGAAGACCAGCAACATTGAAAGTAGTGAATAGATCAGCAACATTAAAAGTAGTGAATAAATGGGAAACTATAAAGCATCAATCACATTTGTGCAGTATGGCTTTCCTAGAAAAAGTGGATGAGAAAGACTGGATTTTTGTTGACTTTGTTAAACTTGTGGGTGGACTGTAAAGCATGTACCCCAGTTTGTCATAATGTTTAGAAGGATATTAAAGGGAAAAAAACAAGTAATTGTGTAAATAAAACAATTTTATGCTTACTAGTATTTGTAGAAAATATTTCATGATATATCTAAAAAAAAAAAGTGTTTCCTACCTTTCCTTGAACTAGTGTAGCCCAGATACAGATTTGCTGTATCCAGGATTTTTTGGTGCTCTGCAATTTTTTTTCCCTTAGATCTGCTAGTTCTCTGCTCTCCTGCACTTTTATTAGCCTATTAGTGTAGCACTTTAAACTATTCCTGGTGCCTGAAAGTCTGCCCTTCAAATTTTCCCTTAGAACTAGCTGGTTTATCAGTAGCAGCACTAAAATCTGAATCCCTGTGACTAGCACTTGCTCTAAAACCTGCTGGAAAGCACTAGGAAGCCTTAAACTGACACATAATTTTCCTTGTTAATAAGGAGAAATTAATCGTAGGCACTAATCAGCCTCTAATTGCAAAGTACCTTGCCAAGGTAAGGGAAAATGGCTTTTGTACTTTACGAAAGAAACACCGAACTTGGCATGTCCAAGGGTCAGCTTCCGGTGATTTCTCCTGTCCACCTGGTGAATCTGGGCATACTGGGGCAGTGCAGCAATTGCCTCATGTACACAGACAATCCTCTCCTCCTACCACCCAACACTACAACCTGTGAGAGATGCACTTACATAGCCAAACTGAAAGCAAAGCTCTCTCCAGCCAGGATTGTGCTAGACAGTCAAGAGGAGAAGGTTAACACCTGCACTACACCTCAAGCAACACATAGGCCTTCAAAACTCATGCCACCAACATCCACACATAGTAACATTAAACCCACTTATGCGGAGGCCCTTAACATTAACCTGCCCAAGCAACAAGGACCTCCAAAGCTGAAACGCAAACAAACACAATCACAACCAATGTGAACAAACACCAATCACATCCAAAGTGACACATAGCTCAAAACACCAGTGTGCCGCCAAACAGCCCCTAAGGCATGACAACGTACCCAACACTTTAGTCATAGGTGACTCTATAGTCAGGCACACTGAAGTCCCACTCACCAGGCTGAACAAGTAGAAAATTACTGTCAGCTGTCTGTCGAATGCCAGGATCTGCCACATAACGCATGCACTCAAGTCGCTCCACAACAAGTACAAATACAACTCCGTCATTGTCCATGTTAGAGTGAATGACTTGAGACACACCTCCCTGGACTACATGAAAAGAGACATGGAAGAGCTCTCGGATCATGTGGCCCAGGCAGATGTTCTTCATCTCACATTGCTGCAGTCCTTACACTTGGGTAGTCCGCTGTCCTCGGTCGGCCCGAATATCAAAGTATTAGGCTGACGTCGGTCAAGGCGCTTAAGACTGACATCAGGACGTCAGGGTACAAATGCGCATGACCGACGTCATATCCTCAGTCTTTTTTGCCGCATGGTCCGATGCAGAAGCAGCGTTGCAAGTGCCGTTTGGCGTTCTGAAATTTTTCGAATTCGGAGTTTCAGACCGAGTCAAAGTTGGCTAAGTACCCCGTTGGGGAACATTTTAGGTTTTTCTTGCCTCAGTGGTTTAGCGGATGTCAGAAAAAGTGAATAACTGTATTTCTTGTGGGAAACAGATACCGCATAGAGATTATCATACTTTGTGTATTCCTTGTTTGGGGCCTGAGCACGACGTTGTTGGGTGTCGCTTTTGTGCTAGGTTCAGTAAGCGCACTATTAAGCGAAGGTTAGATTGTGCCAGGTTGGTCTTTGGGAAGCGGTGCAATTATAAGATGCCGTCGGATGCTCCGACGCCCGCTTCTTCGAAGAAGCGCAAAGACAAAGCAGCTAAACCCAGGCAAGAAGAGTCGTCCGTACCGGACGCCGGTTCTTTAGAGGCATCAGTGGAACCGGTGGTTCCGCCGGAGGCTTCTCTGGAGTCACAGGGGGAGACTTTGTTATTGCAGGATGTGGCCTCTCAGGAGACAGGTCAGGCTGAAGGGGCTTCTCAGGTTACTATACTCCCCTCCCTTCCTAAGGTGGTTAGGCCCTCTCCTTCTGTTTCTAAGGCTTCTCCCAGAGGCAGGCCAGGTTTAGCTTCTGTTGGTGTCACTCCTAGTTCTTCAGGAGCTGTGCCCAAGAAGCACATGCTTAAAATGGCAGAAGATTTAATTACTTTGATTAGAGGTTCTTTGCCCCCTCCAGATAAGAGGCCTAGGGTGGAACCAGAGTTGGGGAGTTTTGAGCAGGCTTCAGATGTTTCAGAGTCTTCGGCTGAAGACTTGCAGGAGTACTCTCCTTATTCTGATTCTGATGCAGATGATTCAACTCCTTCTGCTTCTCCTCCAGAGGATTTTTCTTTTTCAGAGACTCTTCATTCCATGAGGGAACATTTTAAGTGGGAAGGTCAGGACTTCTCTGATTCCAGGAAAAGGCTTAGGGAATTTTTGCTTTTACCCCAGCATAGGCCTTTGGCTATACCTCCTGTTCTGGATGTTGTGGAAGATGTGTTTGCAGAGGCTTCTCTTAATCCTGATTCTTTGCCTCCTGCTCCTGTTAAACCGGATAGGTATTATAGGGTGCCTGAGGCTCATAAATATCTGTATAAGAGTCCTAGGGCGGACCCAGAAACTGTTAATCAGGGACCTAAGGGTGTTAAGGCCTCTGTTGTAAAAAATCTGGTTCCTCCAGATAAAGAGGCCAGAGCTTTGGATAGATGGGGAAAGAAAGTCTATACTTCTTCCACCTTAGCTATGAGGGCTTTGAATTGCCAGTTTCACATGTTGAAATATCAAAACTATCTTCTTTCTCAATTGAAGTCTAAGGTAGATGCTCTGGCGGAAGGCATTGAGTGTAAAGAATTGCAAGATTTAGTACATGTTTCTGAACAGGTGGGTAAGCATTCTTTACAATGTGGTTTTGATGCTGTACAGGCCTCGTCTAGGGTGGCTGCCACTGGGTCAGTTCTTCGCAGGCACGCCTGGCTGAGGGATCAGAATTTATCTGAACATGTTAAGACAAGGATTTTGGATGCTCCTTTACAGTCTGATGTGTTGTTTGGTTCACCTGTGGAGTCAGTCTTGAAGAAAATGGAGGACAAGGCTAAGTCTATGCAGACTGTTAAAGATTTTTTACAAGTTCAGCCTCCGAAGTTTAGTAGGAATTGGCCTGCTAAGGGGTGGACGTACCCTTCTTATGATTCACAGTCTAGGGGTAGATCTAGACGTGGTAGGGGCAGAGCTCAGGGCTCCTTCAGACCTAGAACAGGGAGTTCTCCTGCACATTCTTCGGGTGAGGGCAGGGGCCAGTCCTTTCGTAAACAGGCCCAATGACCTACCTTTTCAGCTGCCAGATCCTTCTTGCATGGCAGCACCTTTGGGAGGAAGGTTGGCACTCTTCAAAGAAAATTGGAGTTTGATTACCCAAGACAGATGGGTATTAGATATCATACACCAAGGTTACAGGTTTTATTTCCATACCTAGCCTCCTTTCAAAGGCATGCCAGACGTTCCTCCTCAGCAAAGACTAGAGGCTCACAAACAAATTTCTCTGCTGCTCCAAATAGGGGCCATACAACCGGTCCCTCTGCCAGAAGTGGGCCTAGGATTTTATTCTCGCCTGTTCCTAGTACCAAAGAAGGGGAACATGTGGCGACCAATTCTGGATTTAGCTATTCTCAACACTTATCTGGACATTCCCAAGTTCAAAATGTTGACGTTACAACAGCTTTTACCTCTGCTGGGCAAAGATCACTGGATGGTGACTCTGGATCTCAAGGAGGCTTACCTTCATGTTCCTATCAGGCTAAGTTGCAGGAAGTATCTGCGTTTTCGAGCTGGGACTTCTCATTATCAGTTCTCTGCATTGCCCTTTGGCTTATCTACTGCGCCCAGAGTGTTCACGAAGGTTCTGGCACCAGTGATTGCTTTCTTCAGGCTAAGAGGAATACAGATATATCCTTATTTGGACGATTGCCTGATTCTGGCCCAAGGAAAGGACGAACTTCTTCATCATTTACAATATGTGATAGCAGTGCTAAGATGCCTGGGGTATTCTGTGAACGAAATAAAGTCCAGTCTAGTACCCTCTCAGGACATGTGCTTTCTGGGTGTGAGACTGAATACAGCATCCCAGATGGCCTTTTTGACCCCGGACAAACAAAAGAATCTTTCTCTTTACTTCCATCAATTGTCTCATCAGTCCAGGCTGACTGCAAGGACAGTCCTTCAAGCCTTGGGGTTCATGGCATCTTGTATTCTGGTGCTTCCCAATGCCAAACTGCATATGAGGAAGCTGCAATGGTATCTCAAAAATGTATGGACACAGCACTGCCAAGATATGGACACTGTCATTCAGATAATACCTTGCATTCAAAAGGAATTTTTGTGGTGGGCTCAGGAATGTCACCTAAACAAGGGACTCTCTGTGACCCGGCCAGAGGCGAGTCAGATTCTAACGACAGATGCCTCAGACAAAGCTTGGGGAGCTCATCTAAATGGAAAGTGGGTACAAGACACGTGGCCTGCCAGACTTCAACATTTACATATCAACTTGAAGGAGATGTTAGCAGTCCAATTTGCATTGATAGCTTTCAAGGATTTACTCCTTCCTGGGCAGGTGTTGGTTCTAACAGACAACACAACTGTCATGTGGTACATCAACAAGCAAGGGGAACACATTCTTATCCTCTATGCAGACAAGCAATGATTTTGTGGGAGACGGCTCTCAGTTTACAGCTAAATCTTCAGGCAAGGTTTCTGCCGGGAGCACAGAACTCCTTAGCAGATGTGTTGAGCAGACAAATTATGGATCCCCACGAGTGGAAATTGGATCCTCATGTGTTTCAGAAGTTGACAGTGTTATGGGGAACTCCAGACATAGATCTGTTCGCTTCTCCACTAAACTACCAGTTGCCAAAGTTTTGCACAAAAAGGTTTCATCCAACAGCTTGGAAAGTGGATGCTCTCTCTTTCAATTGGAGCAATCTTCATGTGTATGCCTTTCCACCTCTGCCTCTCCTCCCAAAGGTACTCCTGAAGGTCAGACAGGACAAGCCAAAGATGATTTTAATAGCTCCAGATTGGCCTCGACAGCACTGGTACCCATTACTGAGAAGTCTGGTACGGGAGCCTCCATGGCCTTTGCCTTCGATTCCACACCTGCTGTCTCAGGAGAACAGTCATCTACTCAATGTAAAACTTCACTCTCTTCACCTAACAGCCTGGCATATTCTGTTTTAAACCCTGGAGGGTCTCAGCTTCCACAGCAGGTTTTGAATGTTATTTTGGAGGCCAGAAGGCCTAGTACAAGGAAAGTGTAGGCAGATAAATGGAAGAGATTTTTATTTTGGAGTACAGCAAAGGAATTTGATGTTTCTAAGCCTAATTTAAGTGTGGCTCTTCAGTATCTTACTGAGTTACTGGACAAAGGTTTGTCCTTCTCTTCTATTAAGGTTCATGCTGCAGCAATTTCTGCTCACTATGACTGTGACCCACCATTGTTTTCTCATCCCTTGTTTAAGCAATTTCTTAGAGGGGCAAAGAATATAAGACCCCCACGAAGAGCTCCTACTCCTGCTTGGGATCTCAATTTTGTGTTGGAGAAAGTCACTCTACAACCTTTTGAGCCTGCAGCTACTGCTGAGTTGAAATATTTATCATGGAAGACTGCTTTTTTGTTGGCCATTACCTCTGCGAGAAGGGTATCTGAGTTACAGGCCCTTATGGCAGTTGAGCCTTTCTTAATTTTCCATAAGGATAGGGTGTCTTTGCGTACTAATCCTTCCTTTATGCCTAAAGTGGTTTCTAGTGTGGCTTTAAACCAAACTATTCATTTGCCTACTTTTTATGCAAACCCCCAAAATAAAGGAGAAAAGATTTTGCACACTTTGGATATACGCAGGCAGTTGCGATATTATTTGAGCAGAACTAAAGGGTTCAGGCAGTCTCAGCAGTTATTTGTTTCATTTGCTTTGGGTTCTCAGGGCAAGCCTGTGTCAAAAAAAACTATTTCTAAGTGGATTGGGTTTTGTATTGCTTTCTGTTACTCCCATCATGGTAAGGAGATTCCAGCTGGGATTAGGCCCCATTCCACTAGGGCTACTGCCACTTCTACAGCTTTTTTAAGGGGGGTGGCAACTAAGGATATTTTAGAGGCAGCTACTTGGAGTTCAGTGCATACTTTCTCTAAGCATTACCACCTTCCACTTTACTCTAAATCTAGGGCTGGTTTTGCCACTGCAATTTTGCAGGGCATTTTGGCAGCTCCTACTGCTTTATAGTTTTGCCATCCTCCCTTATCTCTGCTTTGGGATTCTACCCAAGTGTAAGGACTGCAGCAATGTGAGATGAAGAACATAGTACAGTTTTGTACCTACCATAAATGTAGATGTTCAAGATCCACATTGCTGCAGTCCAATTTACCCTCCCTCCTTCCCTCTGTAGTTAGAGGCGGTTGTGTGGTTTGGGTTGTACATATTGTGAATATTGTATATATTGTACATAGGGTTAGTACTAGGGTGGTTGGTTGTTTTTTGCTGTCTTTTGGTTTTGGCCTTTCTTTTTAGGGTCTTCTGACATCTGGGGCAAGAAAAGACTGAGGATATGACGTCGGTCATGCGCATTTGTACCCTGACGTCCTGATGTCAGTCTTAAGCGCCTTGACCGACGTCAGCCTAATACTTTGATATTCGGGCCGACCGAGGACAGCGGACTACCCAAGTGTAAGGACTGCAGCAATGTGGATCTTCGAACATCTACATTTATGGTAGGTACAAAACTGTACTTTATGACCTTAGCCCTGAGTAGCATCCTGCATTCGCCCATAATGATACCACAGTATAAGGACAACATGATTGACTTCAACAATTGGCTAAGTTTCTGGTGTCATTCAAAGGGGATCCAGTATCTGTCTGCCTGGTACGACATGATCGACAAACCACGATGCTTTGCCAGCGATGGTCTGCACCTGTCACCCCTGGGATTCAGGTTACTGGCTAAGGCTGTTGCCACCCCTATAGTGCCTTTTTTAGGCAAGGCTCAAAGGACAAAACCACCACCATAACAGATATAAGCATGCAAAATCTGAAGGTAATGCTACTCAATGCTAGAAGTCTAAACCTCAAAATGCACTCTCTCGAGGCACTCTTAAAAATGGAGAACATCGATATCTGTGCAGTAACTGAAACCTGGTTCAGGGCTCCAGAGAGCAACACTGCAGTACCAGGCTACAACTCTTAGCACACTTTTTGGCCACTAAACCAGGACTGAAACACTAAAGGCAGAGGAGTGTCCATATTCTCCAAGGGTATTCACACCTCCAGGCTAGTTGCCCAACACAATTTATCTGAAATTCTACAGGTGCAACTAACACTAGGTAAGACTGCAGTCCAAATTGTAGCTTGCTACAGATCCCCCACCATGCCCAGAGATTCTCACTACACCTTTCTAAACATACTGGAAAATATTAAGATACAGCCAAACACCCTAATACTGGGTGATTTCAACTACCTGCCATTAATTGGGAAAACTACTCGGGTGCCAACACCTTTGCCTAACGGTTTTTGGAATTCATAAATTCCGATGCCCTGGATCAGCTAATCTATAGTCCCACCAGGGGCTCAAATATCCTAGACCTGCTCATTACCAACATGGGAGATTGATGCTCCACACCAGTGGTCACCCCTTGTTGGTCAAGTCTGACCATAAGCTAATCACCCTTGAGGTCCACATCCCACCCCCATTCCCCAGTAGGGAAACCTCCATAAAAAAACTCAACAAATCCAACGTCATGCTACTCAAGTCAGAAGTGACAAACTTCATGACACCCATGCAGACGGGAACTGAAAGTTCAACTGCTGAATCCTATACTAAGGCACTGTATGAGCACATCCACTCGTGCATGAATCATGCCATTTCAAATAGAGCCAAGACGGTCTCCTCCAAAAAAAGGAACCCAATCTAGTGGTGGTCCCAAGCCATAAGAAAACTCTACAACAGAAGGAAGAAACTGTTGCAGAATAGAGGAAAATCCCAGGATGCAAAAAACTCCCTTACCAGCCTCAGTAAGAAGCTGAGATCCCTTATAAAATCCTCCAAAACTAGTTACGAAAATAAAATTGCCAAAGATTCCAAGGACAACCACAAGGCATTCTATAGTTATGTCAAGAATCTAAATGGCAATGCTCAGATCTGCTCTGAGCTGCAACAGAATGTCATTAAATATAGTGATTCCAAGGATATTGCCAATATCCTGGCAGATCGATTCAGTGCCAACTTCACCCCCCTCTCACCCCCTAAAGGCCCATCTCACTACCAAAAGATTGCCAAATTCCGGTAATCACGGCCACACAGGTAAAAATGCACTCTCCAAAGCTAAGAATACAGCATCCATGGGACCAGACGACATCTCGGGCTGTGTACTACATGAACTACAAAATGAAATGGCACCTTACCCAAGTGTCATGTTTAATCATAGCTTCACCTCAGGCTTCATGCCCAATGAGTGGTGGACAGCTACAGTTATCCCACTCCACAATGGGGGATCCACCTTGGATCCCGGGAACTGACATCTCATCAGTCTGACGAGCCTAATCTGCAAAGCCATAGAACGCATTATCATGGAACTTATAAACAAAGGCATTGGCAACCTTCAAACACTGGACCCCACCCAGTTTGGTTTTGTAAAGGGCTGATCTTGTCTCCTCAATCTGATTGACTTCTTTGAATCAGTCTCCAGAGCCATGAATGAGGGTAAGGTGGTCAACACAGCCTAGCTGGACCTCGCCAAGGCCTTCTAAGCCATCCCCCACTCTGGAATCATAGATAAACTGGGTTGCCAACTGGCTTACTGACAGAACCCACACTGTAAAAGTAGCTGACTCAAAATCAAGCTCCAGACAAGTGACAACTGGAGTACCTCAGGGTTCAGTCCTAGGACCGCTCTTGTTTGGCATCTACTTCTCTGAAGTACAGGCCAGCACTAAGGGACTCTGGCTGACAAAGTTTGCAGATGACTGCAAACTGGGAGCCATTACTGAATCCCCAAATGATGTGGATATTCTACAAAAGGACCTTACAGAAACAGATGCTTGGTGCAAGAGCCATGGGCTCAAGCTCAATGCCAAGAAACATATAGTTATCCCCTTTGGGAAAAACCATGCACCCATGAAGTACCACATACGTGGCAGTACACTAAACACCGAAAATGTGATAAAGGACTTGGGGACACAGGTGTACAGTGGTCTCACCTTTGATAACCATATAGCCACAACAGTCAGGAAATCCTATGTGGCACACCTTATCACTAAGGGCTTTTCATCCAGAAAAAAGGAGGTCATTGTCCTACTGTACTCCTCTCTCATTAGACCCATTATAGAGTACAATGCCCTGTTTGGTATGTACCTCACAAGACATCTTCAACAACTTGGAAAGGCCACAGAAATACCTCACTAAAGGAATCACAGGCCTAAAGCAGATGCCATATGCTGACTGTCTAACAAACTCCAGCTCTACTATGTCGCATATTGCCTACTCAGAGGCGATCTCTGCTTAACATACAAGGCCATGTCAAACCCAGTGTTGTTGGACATGCTACACTTAAAGAAATCCCAATCCGTCAGAGCCACACGCTCCAGGGATCTAAACCTGGTCATCACAATGAACAAAACATGCTGGAGGGATAGGTTTCTGACCCAGAGACTGCCCATACTCTGGAATAGATTGCCCATACATGTCAAGCTGACTGCCTTTTTGACTCTCTTCAAAAGGAACCTTGACGATTGGATGGGAGAAAGGAAATTCACCCCGGGGATCATGTCAGTCGCCCTGCTAGACAGGGGACCAGGAAAGTAAATATTCTGGGAAGAAATAGCCAGGGAATTGTTATGGCTAGGCTTGTATAGGCCTTAGGGCCGATAGCCTAGTACCAACCTATGAACCTGTATACAAAGTACACGTTATGCTGTAAATCAATTTTGTATTGGGCAGTCAGGGATGTTTTAAATGTGGAGGGAGGGTTTGGTGACTGTTGTATATGTTAAAGCACTTTCTTACTTCAGTATCTTTTTCTTAGTTGTAAGAAATATAGGTTTTACACTAGAACAAGGTAAAAAACGATGGACAAAAGCAAATCTAAGTTAATATAATGCTGTGATCTTGGGATGCTTTGGTGGGGGGGTGGAGTGTAAAAGTTTATTGATTATATTACACATAGATTTAAACTAATATCCCTTGATTTGACAAGGGTGGATGTTTAGTCCTTGACTTAAGCTATAAACCATTTTTTGTAAGAAAATCGGCTTGAAAATAAGAAAAAAAATATGAAAGGATTGAAAAATGTTAAGTTTCTTGCATCTGCTAAGTTATTAGCTTATAGGAAGTTCCTCCTTAGCAGTCTTGATACTTTAATGTAGTCAATAAAACATGCACAATTTATTTTTATTTAAAGATTACCAGTGCACTTTTTCTTAAGGCTAAAAGTTAATATTTTCTGAAACCTTGCAAGCTGTTTTTTCATGTTTGGTGAGGAATAGGGTTAAGAAAAGGACATGCATTAATCCATGCAAGTGGGAACAAAGGCTGTAACATGCAGTTTAGCATGGGTAACCTTAATTTTAGATTAAGTAATGCGTTTATGTGCAGCTGTTGATTAAACATCCTTTGTTGAAAATGCACATAGTTTTGTGTGTTTGTTATACGTTAATAGGGGATGGAATTAAATGCATTTAGCTTTTTGTTTGAGGATTTTTATTAAAGCAAAAAAGATAACATAGGTTCAAATGGCAATGAGAGGAAACAGCTGTATAAAACTCAGCCTGCCTAACAGTGTGTGCATGTAAGACAAAAGTCGGAAATACAAAGTCAAACATTGTCATGTTTAACAGGTGGGAACAAAAGCTTTTTAACTATGGTTATTCTGTCCATGCTATCTTGGAAGTTAAGTGGCCTGACGGGAACAGACAAAAAGGAATAAATATTGAATTGTATTTAAACATGCAGATTGCAAATTGCAATGTTGAGAGAGACACTTTTTTGAAAGAAATGAGCATGTGAATTTGAGAAAGAATTTCAGGATGAATATTCAGCAGAATGTCAGGGACAAAGGAAAAGGGAAGCAATATTGATTGCTAAAGGGGCTCCAGTAATGATAGAAGAGGGTGGGGACAGTAATGGTAGATTGGTGTTAAGGGACTATTGGGAAGGGGGGAGGATTGCACTGTCATGTATTTATATTCCACCAAAAACTACTGTTATGGAGTGTACTAACATTTTTGGAGAGAGAGAATCTGCTTTCAGCAGGGAATGTTACTTAAAGGTGGGGACTGGTACTTGATTTGTAATAATAAAGATGTAATGGGGAACCTGGAAGAGAGAATGTAACAAAAGAGAGTACATTCCTAAAGAAATTTATGAAAATATTTGGTATGGAGGAAGTGAGTAACTATTTCAAATTATGCACCTGTAAAAACTAAGATGACAATGTAGAGTTGTTGTTGTTGTGTCTTTCAGCTTTTCCCTGTTAGGGGTCGCCACAGTGGAACTCCGGTCCGCTAATGATTGGCAGTAGATTTTTACGTGCCGAGTTGCCAGCCCTGACGCACAACCTTCAACGAAGGTACGCCCATTCACTCATGTCTCCACACAGAAAATGCTTTAGCTGAGAGTCGAACAGGGCAACGTCTTACTGTGAGGCAACAACGCTAAGATGACAATGTAGAGTAATGAAGCAAAAAAAGACACACCTGCATTTTCCCACCTTTAAAGAGAGAGGAATTCAAGGAATGCATATTGGGAATTATTTGAATATTAATAGATAAGGTAGAAAATTTTCAGAAAGGATAGCTAGTGAGTGATATAAAATGACAATGGACCTGTAGGGTAGAAATAAAAAAGAAGGAGATGGTTAAGATGTAATAGGAATTATTTAGAGGGGCTGACAAAAGTTAAAGTAGTGCAGAATAAAGGGAATCTCACAGAGCAAGAGGAGGAGCAACTGTAGAGTGCTAAAAGAAAATAGGGGAGCATTTACATAATGTACATGAGTTTAGAAAGATTGCTGTTAAATAAATATTTTTTAATAATTCCAGTGCAAAAAAACACTTAGCACAACTTGGTCAACAAAGTAGAAAGGGTGGTCTCCAAACATAGGAAGCAAAGAAAAATAACCAGAGATCCCATAGTGGTATTAGAGATATTTCGGAAATTTTATGAAATGTTGTATAAAGCAGAGGAATGTATTAACCATGAAAGAGCAAAAATGGAAGCATTTATGGAAGTGTTAATTATTCCAAGATTAGAGGAAGATGAGGCTCAGCAACTAATAGTTAGGATATAGGAAGATGAGATAAAAACAGTGATGCACAATCAATTGGCAGGGAAGTCTCCAGGAATGGATGGTATTCCTGTGGAAGTTTGGACATTAGGAGGGAAGAATGTAAAGAGCTGGAAGATTTTGTTTAATAGTATTAAATGGAAGGAAAGCACAAGCACTTAGAAGAAAGCTTTGGTGGATGTTCATCGTGCATACAGCTGCAGTCATAACAGATGGGTTCTCCTGCCATCAGGCGTGTCCTCGGTCGGCCGAATTCCAAAGTCTAGGTCCAGCGTTGGTTGTCGTCGCTTCTTCCCTGACGTCAGTGCGACAGGGGTATAAAAGAACCAGCCAACGCCATTTTCTTCTGTCTTTCTTGCCGCACGGTGTCCGAAGCAGAAGCAGTTCGCAAGTGCCGGTCGGCCAGCTCCTGAGATTACGAAAATTTGGAAACCGAAGTCTTCTTAAAAGCTAAGTACCCCATTGGGAAACCTTTTCTTGCCTCAGACCGATGTCAGACAAAGTTAATAATTGTATTTCTTGTGGGAAGCAAATACCGCATAAGGATTTCCATTCCCTCTGTATACCTTGTTTAGGCCCAGACCACGAGGTCTCGGCCTGTCGCTTTTGTGCTACATTCAACAAACGGCACTATTAAGCGTCGGGCGGAGTTCGCCCAGCATTATTTTGGTAAAGCATTTAACTATACTATGTCGTCGGATACTCCGACTCCGGTTTTGTCTAAAAAACGCAAAGACAAGGACCGACACGCGAGGTCCGCGGCCTCTACCGACACCATGCCAACGCCGACTACACTTGGTCCGGTTCTCAGTGAGGCGCCTACGCAGTCCCTGCCTACCGGCAACCTGTCTTTGATGGTGTCTCCTGTGCCCGAGGTCGCAGGCTCCTCGGCCCACACCCCGACTACAGATACCGAAGCCACTCTTGGCGTGAAACTCAGAATGTGGACAGGTCCACCTCCACTCAAGGTGTCTTCAGACCTTCCTCTTCTTTCTCCATCAAGGCTTTCACAAAGTCTAAAGCTACCATGCACTCTAAGAGACCAGCTAAAGAGGGACCATCTCCAGGCCCCATGCCTAAGAAACAGATGCTTAAAATGGCTGAGGATTTAATTACTCTTATCAGAGGTTCTCAGCCCCCTCTGGACAAAAGGCCTAGGGTGGAGGAAGATTCCCCCTCCTCTGATCAGGGCTCCATTATTTCAGAGCACTCTGATGATCAGGAACATTCTTACTCCCCTTTTGAAGACTCTGATGCGGAGGAGTCCATCCCTTCTGTATCCCCCCCTGAGGATTACTCATTTGGGGAAACTTTGCATACCTTAAGGGAACACTTCCATTGGGAAGGCCAGGATTATTCTGATTCCAAGAAAAGGCTCAGGGAATTTCTCTTGCTTCCTCAGCACAGGCCTCTGGCTATACCTCCTGTCTTGGACATACTAGATGATGTTTACTCGGAGGCCTGCCTTAACCCGGACTCTCTACCTCCAGCTCCAGTTAAGCCTGACAGGTACTACAGGGTCCCTGACTCACACCAATTTCTATACAAAAGCCATGCTGCTGACCCAGAAACCATCTCACAGGGCCCCAAGGGAGTTAAGGCCTCCATTGCTAATAATCCATTGCCTTCCGAGAGAGATTCCAGATCCTTAGAAAGGTGGGGAAAAAAGGTATATACCTCGGCTACCTTATCCATGAGGGCCTTAAACTGTCAGTTTCATATGCTAAAATATCAACAGTTTTTGTTATCACAACTGAAAAGTAAAATGTCACAGCCTGAACAACCAGACTTGAAGGAGTTGCAGGATTTGATGCATAGTGCAGAACAAGTGGGTAAGCACACCTTACAATGTGGTTTTGATGCTCTAGAGGCCTCATGTAGAGCTGCTGTTACAGGATCAGTCATACGTAGGCATGCCTGGCTCAAGGAACAAGCCCTGCCTGATCATGTCAAAGCTAAATTACTAGACGCCCCTCTTCAAAAGGATGTACTATTTGGTGCTAATGCTGAGGAGGTATTAAGGAAAATGGAGGAAAAGGCTAAATCAATGCAAACAGTGAAAGAATTTATGCAGGTTCAACCCCACGTTTTAGTAGAAATTGGCCTTCCAAAAACTGGTCCTTTCCTGCCACAGACAGACCCCAAAGAGGCAGATACAGGCGCCCGAGGGGCAGAGGGCAATCCCAAGGATCGTATAGAGGCAGACAATGGCAAGCTCCTACACAAAGAGGTGGTGAGGACAACTCGCAATCTTTCAGAAAGCAAACCCAATGACTTTCCCCTTTGCATGCCAACCAGGTCTCAAATGACAGCCCCCTTAGGAGGAAAGCTGTCATTATTTTCAAAAAATTGGCATATTGTCACAAAAGACAAATGGATCCTGGACATTATAAACAGAGGTTACAAATTCCATTTTCACACCCTTCCAAAAATGAGAGGCATGCCAAACCTGCCACACAATCAAAGGGCAGAGGCACAAAAGCAAATTACAGATCTCATAAACATGAAAGCTATTCAAGAGGTACCTACGCACGAACAAGGTCAAGGGTTTTATTCCAGGCTATTTCTGGTGCCAAGGAAGGGAAAAGATTGGAGACCTATTTTGGATCTATCCATCCTAAAAACATTTCTACTCGTACCAAAATTCAAGATGCTCATTGTACAGCAGCTTCTTCCCATGCTGGGCAAGGAGTCTTGGCTGGTAACATTGGACCTCAAGGAGGCATACCTGCATGTCCCAATCAGACAAAATTGCAGAAGATACCTCAGATTTCTTGCAGGTTCAACTCATTATCAATTCTCTGCATTGCCCTTTGGCTTATCTACTGCACCCAGAGTATTCAAGAAATGCCTGGCATCAGTAATTGCCTACTACAGACTTCAAGGGATTCAAATATATCCCTATTTGGCGACTGCCTGATCCAAGCGGACAGCAAGCACATTCTTCTGAAACATCTGGCTTATGTAATAATGTTATTGAACTCTCTGGGATGCACAATCAACAAAAAGAAATCAAGGCTGATACCCTCTCGGAAGATAATTTTCCTGGGTGCCAATTTGGACACAAACACCCAGATGGCCTACCTCACGCCAGAGAAGCAGGGGCAACTAATTCAATACTTCAGAACACTAGCAAATTGCACCAGGCTGACTGCAAGGAAAATCCTGCAGGCTCTGGGATTCATGGCATCTTGCATCTTACTAATCCCATGTACAAAGCTGCATATGAGGAAACTACAATGGTACCTGAAAAATATATGGTCTCAACACAGCCACAGTTTGGAAACAATAATACCACTAATTCCATGTCTGCAAAAGGAATTTCTGTGGTGGGCTCAAGCATGTCAAACAAACACAGGTCTTCCATTCAGCAAGCCTCAAGCAAATCAAGTTATCACAACAGACGCCTCGGACTACGCATGGCGGGCGCACATGACAGATCGGTGCATTCAGGGCAAATGGTCCCAAGAAGAAAAGCACCTCCACATCAATCAAAAAGAAATGCTAGCAGTAATACATGCTATTACAGCTTTCAAGGGCCTTCTACAACCAGGTCAACTACTGATAAGAACGGACAACACCACAGTTATGTGGTACATAAACAAACAGGGAGGAACACATTCTTACCCCCTATGCAGACTGGCCATGTCTCTTTGGTACATGGCCATGGACTTACAAATGGAACTGCAAGCACAGTACTTGCCAGGCAAGGAAAACACGCTGGCAGACAACCTAAGCAGGAATATGATAGATCCACACGAATGGAAGTTGTATCCAAAGGTTTTTACAGAAATAATCCAAGAATGGGGAAGGCCAGACATAGATCTCTTTGCCTCCCACAAAAATCATCAATTGACAAAATTCTGCTCTAGGATCTTCCATCCAAGGGCCTGGAGAGTGGACGCTCTCTTTCAGTTGGACGTCAATGACAGTTTATGCCTTCCCACCTCTTCCTCTGCTCCCAAAGGTTCTACTGAAGACCAGAGCAGACAGACCACAGATGATCCTCATTGCTCCGGACTGACCAAGGCAACACTGGTACCCACTCCTGAGGAGCCTGACGCATTCTCCACCATGGACTCTGCCTCTAATGCCTCTTCTGCTGACTCAGCACAGCTTCAAAACTCCCCACAGTCAGCTAAAAACACTCAATCTGGCCGCATGGAAGATTCCTTAGCATCACAGCAGGCCCTGCTCTCCAAGAAGGTGCAGGATGTTATTCTGGAGGCCAGAAGGCCATCAACTAGAAAAGCTTACTCTGCAAAATGGAAACGTTTTTGTGTCTGGAATGAGAAAAAAGGCCAGGACCCTGGAAAACTGAATTTACCTCAAATACTACAATATTTGGCTGAACTGCTAAGCAGTGGACTTTCTTTCTCCTCCATCAAAATCCATGCCTCAGCCATTTCTGCAGAATACAACACTGATTCACCTTTATTCTCTCACCCTCTCTTAAGACAGTTCCTCAGAGGGGCTAAGAATTTAAGACCTCCAAGGAAACAACCAATACCTGCTTGGGATCTTAATTTCATTCTGGGAAAACTGATCTTGCCTCCTTTTGAGCCAGCTGCCTCATCAGATTTGCAATATTTGTCCTGGAAAACAGCTTTCCTTCTAGCTATCACCTCAGCTCGTAGAGTTTCAGAACTACAGGCTCTCATGGCTGTCCAGCCTTTTATCATCTTCCATCAGGACAGAGTTTCTTTACGAACCAACCTGTCCTTTATGCCTAAAGTGGTATCCAGGGTAGCTTTAAGTGAGGCCATACATTTACCTACTTTTTATCCTAATCCTCAAAACAAAGGAGAGAGATTACTACATTCCTTGGACATCCACAGACAACTGCGTTATTATTTGGACAGAACAAAGCCTTTCAGAAAATCAGAACAGCTCTTTGTGGCCTATGCGGTAGGAGCTCAAGGGAAGCCAATTTCCAAACAGACAATCTCAAAATGGATAGCCCACTGCATACGCTTTTGCTATTCCATTCATGGCAAAACTGTACCTACAGGCATTAGAACTCATTCCACCAGGGCCACAGCCACCTCTGCAGCCTTCCTCAGAGGAGTCCCTACCAAGGATATTTTGGAATCAGCCACTTGGAGTTCTGTTCATACCTTCTCCAAGCACTACAACCTACCATTATACTCCAAATCTAGAGCAGGCTTTGCCACTGCAGTCTTGCAGGGCATTTTGGCTCCTCCTAGTTCCACCTAGTGCCTACCACCCCTCTCTTAGCTTTGGAATTCTACCCATCTGTTATGACTGCAGCTGTATGCACGATGAACATAGTACAGTTTTGTACCTACCATAAATGTAGATGTTTGAGTGCTAATACAGCTGCAGTCCAGGTTTCCCTCCCTCCTTCCCCTCTAGGGGTATTCTTTTATGGTGTATTTGCTTGCAACTACTGTTTTTTGATTATATTGCATTGCATTACTACATAATTTCATGTATTGCCTTCCTTCTGGGGGCACCTGATATCTGGAGCAAGAAAAACTGAAGAAAATGGCGTTGGCTGGTTCTTTTATACCCCTGTCACACTGATGTCAGGGAGGAAGCGACAACAACTGACGCAGGGCCTAGACTTTGGAATTCGGCCGACTGAGGACACGCCTGATGGCAGGAGAACCCATCTGTTATGACTGCAGCTGTATTAGCACTCGAACATCTACATTTATGGTAGGTACAAAACTGTACATGTGAAATTGTTCAATCTCGCCGTTTGTTCTTACACACGGGTTCAGAGCCGATCCTCGGCTCCGAGTCGGCCGCATCACTAGCTCGCATCTCCGAGAAAGCTCGAGGCACAGTAATATCCCATGATTCTCCGGTGCTAACCCCCAGATCTAGTTTGCCGCTAGCAGCAGATCGCATCGAGAGGCTTGGGCCAGTAGAAATTTTACTATTTTTTCTTGTTAAATATTGATAATTTTTTATATTTCTTATAATCTTTATCTTAGCATTTGATAGCTTTGTATATATAGTAGTTGTGTGACTAGTTTAGGTATTTTGTTACCTTAAAATCCTTAGTAAGGGCCTTGGGCTGTTTTTTTTGTCTGTAAGTATTTACAGTATTTTAAAATAAATATATATATATATATATATATATATATATATATATATATATATATATATATATATATATATATATATCTTAGTGTGCTGTGGTGTGTTTTACATTTATATATATATATATATATATATATATATATATATATATATATATGTCTCTTATATTGTAGTTAGAAATTTTTCTATATAGTGCTGTCTTTTTTTCCAGTAAAAATGTCAGAAGAGACTAAAAGTGGGTTTAAAAGGTGTCGTTGTGGACAGAAGATGTCCCTTACTGACAACCATTCATCCTGCTTCTACTGTCTTGGCCCTCTCCACTTGCAGGAAGACTGTTCCATCTGTCATTCCTTTAGTGGGAAGGTCATGCTGGAAAGACGCAGGAAGTTGGTGGACAGAGGTTTGATCAAACCTGAGTTTCAAGAGGCCCTGGACAAGGCTGAACAGGTTTCGAAGTCTTCGAAGGGGTCGAAGTCTTCAAGAGTGTCGGAGCCCAAGTCATCGGCTCCGAGCACCTCTTTTCAAATTCGGACACCGGCTCCTATGACTTCGGTGCCGGGTGTCGAGACCTTATCTCTGCACGAGGCTCAGGTCTTGGAGCTGGTATCAGAGGTACCACCGTCTACTATCCTTTGCTCGGTGACGGCTTCGATCCCTTCGACCCGTTCTTCGAGGCCACTTTCCAACTCCGATGTGGACCGAGTGGTACAGAAGCTTATGGAAAACTTGGCTTTGTCAAAATTAATTGAGGTTTCGTCCCAGCTGGTTTCGAAACTCAAAGCTATTCCAGTTCCCTCGACACTTCCTCCTCCGAGACCAGTCGAGTCATCGGTGTTAGGAGTCGAAGAACCAATGATTGTAGAGCCCTCGGTGCCGAAGCCTCCAGTAGTGCTATCGGCTCCGTTGAGCTCGACTCCTTCGGAACCAGCCGGAGAGTCTCGGAGCCGAACATCTTTCCTGGGTTTCGGGGGGTATAGTCGAACCGAGATTTCGGTTCCGAGACTTCCTCTCGGTGCCTCGGCTCAGATCAATTCGGATCCGTCCTCGGTGTCGGAGCCCGTGGTTCTGATTCCGGAGAAACGACCTACTTCTTCGGATCGGGTTGGATCTTCGGGTCGGGGCACCAGTGCCTTTGACATCATGAGGAAGGTCTTGTCGGATCAGACACATACTTCATCGGTATCTTTATCTCCTTCCCCAAAAGGTCCGCGTTCTGCTTCTGTGCCTTCGGTACCTACCAAGCGTCGAGACCCAATGCCTCAGAAGTCCCCACAGGGAGACTCGGGTTCCTCAGATGCATCCCCAGAAGCTCCCACTGAGGATGTTCCGAGGAAACGACTGTGCAAGAGGAGGCACATAGATTCCCCACAGGAATCTCTTACATCTGATACTGATTTAGATGAAACAGAAGGGTCCCCATGGTCCACCTCTGAGGATGTCTCGTTTGCAGACATTTTGGAAATCCTGAAGCAAAGAGGGGAGTGGCAAACCCTTACCCCTTCTGCGGATGAATCGGTTTTACTGAAGGCATTTGGGACTCAACCTTCTACCTCCTGGGTGACTCCTCCCTTTGATGATCTCATGGATCTAGTAGCTCGGAGGGCTTGGGAAACACCTGATACAGTGGAACCAGTCCCTCGTAAACCCAACAAATACATGACAGCTCCCCAAGATAAAGCCTATCTTACAAAAGGAGTTCCCGTAGACACTATGGTGGTGGTGGCGGCCACTAAGAAAGAGATGTCTGAATCATCTTCCTCTGTCCATTCTCCTAATAAGGATTCTAGGACAATGGACAGATATGGGAAGTGCATATTTAGTTTGGCGACTTTTTCCATCCGATCGCTCAACTACCTTACGCATTTCACACGTTACAAAGAGATCTCATTAAGGAATTAGGAGATACTCTTCAGGGACACACAGATGCTGCTGTCGCCGAGAAAGTGACAGCGCAACTTAACACCCTAAATTCCATAGTCACTCATCCATGAGGCTGATTTCATACGCAGCCGAAGGATCGAGTAGAGCGGCAGCTTCAGCAATTGCCCTGAGAAGACAATCCTGGTTGCGCTTATGCTCTTTTGCGGAAGCCTTTAAGTCTTCCTTTGCCAATGCCCCCTTTGATGGTGCCTCCCTGTTTGGGCCCAAAGTAAAGGAGACTCTCACGAGGTGTGAACAAGAAGGGAAGACCCTGTCTGCCGTAGGGGTCCGTTTTTCCGTTCCATCTAGACCCTACCCTAAAGGGCAACGAGGAGGAAAGATGTGGTTCCAAAAGACTCAGGGATCTTTTCAACACACCCAAAGTGACGCCCCCTCCAGAGGCAGAGGAGGGGGAAGAAACGGAAGACACCGCACAGCCGGCAGAGGGGGGCCGCAAAATCAGGGTGACAGAGAGACCTTCTCTGGAAAACCCTTCCAGCACTCCTGAGTGCAGGCCCAGCTGTCCTACTCTGGAGGCAGTCGGGGGTCGCTTGGCTTTATACCCAGAGGCCTGGCTAAATCTTACATCAGATTACTGGGTAAAAAGCATAGTTACCAGAGGCTACAACATTCCCTTCATAAAAATACCACCAAACTCCAAAAAACTCCCAGATGTTCCACCCAGTCTGCGAGACCAAGCAACCATAGAGATAAGAAGGTTGCTCGAAAACAGAGTCATCCAACCAGTCCCAGCGGACCAAATAGGATCCGGAACTTACTCAAGGTTCTTTTAGTTCCAAAGAAAACAGGGGCTGGAGGCCAGTTTTAGACCTCAGCAAGTTAAATACCTTTGTGAAAAAGGAAAAGTTCCGGATGGTCACGCTTCAGTCAATCCTCCCTTTTCTGCAAAAGGGCGACTGGATGTGCTCTATAGATCTCAAAGACGCCATACTACCATATCAAAATGGCCAGGGCGCCCAGAGATCATTTGCGCTTCCGGCTGGGAGCCAGTCATTTCCAGTTTCAAGGCTCTGCCCTTAGGTCTCACCTCAGGCCCCAGGGTGTTCACCAAATGCATGGCAGTAGTAGCGTCTCACTTGAGACGAAAGGGATTCCGGGTGTTTCCTTATCTAGACGACTGGCTCCTTTCCGCCACCACCAAGTGTCGTCTTCTACAAGCCAGGGACTACACCATCAGTCTTTGCTCTTCACTAGGCATAACGGTGAATTTTGGAAAATCTGTCTTATCGCCGTCACAGCGTATCTTATTTATAGGAGCACAGCTAGACACTTCCCTGGCTCAAGTTACTTTCCCCCCATCAAGAGTGTCAGACCTCAGGCATCAAATTTCGCTCCTTCTTCACAACAACAGAGTCTCTGCACGACAAGTATTATGAGTGCTAGGCTTGATGGCAGCATCCCTTCTTGTAGTTCCTTTAGGCAGGATGCACATGAGGATCCTTCAATGGATGCTATTCGCCCAGTGGTCGTATCTACAACTTCCACTGTCTCACGAAATCTTGATCACGAATTATTGCAAGAAGGATCTCTTGTGGTGGATACACAGTCAAGAGCTAACACTAGGACGACCCTTTGTATTACCCAGTCCGGTAGCAACTCTAACCACGGACACTTCCCTGATAGGGTGGGTGGGGATTCTTTCAGGGACAAACAGTCCAAGGTCAATGGTCCAACTTGGAGTGCAATCTGCACATCAATGTTCTAGAGATGAGGGCAGTGTTTCTAGCGTTGCAACACTTTCACAAGTCCTTACCTCGGGGAACAGTGACAGTTCAGACAGACAACATGTCAGTGGTCTGGTACATAAGCAAGGGGGAACCAGATCTTACCCGTTATGCAGAGAGGCCCTCAGAATTTGGCAATGGGCAAAGTCCACTGGATGCTTTCTGATAGCAACGCACATCCCGGGGACTTCCAATGTAATCGCGGACAGGTTGAGCAGAGCCATCCTGTTCCCTCACGAGTGGTCCCTCAAGCCTCAAGTGGCGGAAGAGATCTTCCACAGATGGGACCAGCCTTGCTGCGACCTGTTTGCATCCCCTTTGAATGCCAAATGCAGAAGCTATTTTGCCCTGTTACCCCCCCCCCCAGGGGGTGTCCCCAGGGACGCACTGGTATACGACTGGCCCCTGGGTCTCCTTTATGCTTTTCCTCCTGTTCCACTAATTCCCAGGTTTTTGCAGAAAGCCAAATGTCTGGACAGGACCATAATACTGATAGCCCCATTCTGGCCTCGACAAATCTGGTTTCCCTTCCTTCAATCCCATCAAGTGGAGGAACCATGGGTTCTGGACCCGGAGCCAGATCTGTTGACACATTCGTCGGGAGTTCCTCACACCTTCCTCAAGTCCCTCAAACTGACAGCTTGGCTGCTCCGCTTCCCATCTTAGCCAGGTCGGAGTTACTATCTCCTGCAGTACAACAAATTATTGTATCTTCTCACAAACCATCTACAAGAAAATTGTACATCAGCAAATGGAACCATTTTGCGCACTGGGCCTCCAAACAAGGTATAGATCCATTCGGGGCCCCAGTACACAAGATACTAGATTTCCTTACCTCACTTTTTCAAGAAGGAGCATCAACATCCACTATAAGGGTTCAACTGGCCGCTATATCCAATTTTCATATTGGCCGTAAGGATAGTTCTCTTATGTCCCACAGGCTTTGTAAAGCCTTCATGAAAGGTACTTTTCATCTCCGTCCCCCTTTTCATAATCCAATAGCACCTTGGAATCTTAATCTCATGCTGTCACAACTCATGTTGCCCCCTTTTGAACCAGCAACCACAACTCTGTTAAAATTGCTTTCTTGGAAAACACTTTTCCTGGTTGCCATCACTTCCGCCAGAAGAGTTTCAGAGTTACAGGCTCTATCTATCCGACCCCCGTACATGATTTTTCATCCGGATAGAGTAACCTTGCGCACCAGTCCATCCTTCCTTCCGAAGGTTTGTTCGATTCAGAACATCAGTCAATCTATTGAACTGCCTACCTTCTTTAAAAATCATTCCAATAAGCTGGAATACACATTGCACAAGTTGGACGTTCACAGACAACTAAGATTTTACTTACATAGGACAAAAGAGTACGGAAAGTCAGATCAACTATTTGTCTCATATGCTGACCAAAGAAAAGGACAGGCAGTAACGAAGGTTACCTTATCCAAATGGCTCTCAGATTGCATAAATTTCGTATATGCTGAATACAAACAACAACTCCCTTTCAAACCCAAGCTCATTCCACAAGGGCGATTGCTACCTCTTCAGCCCATACCGCTCGTTTGCCTTTAGATACCATTTGTGCAGCGGCAACTTGGGCAAAACCACATACCTTTATCGCCCACTACAAGTTAGACAAGAGCTCCAGGGACAGGGCGACGTTTGGTTCCACTGTACTCAGGAATGTTCTCCCTTGAGCCACCCGGGAAAAAGGAGCTAGGGACACTACCCGTGTGTAAGAACAAATGGCGAGATTGAACAATTTCACATTAAGAAATTATGTCTTACCATAACGATCCATGTGAATTGTTCATCTCGCCTTTGTTCTTACATTCCCCCCCTCCATCCCCCGTCCTACGGTCTGGGAGAACGGTTTTCGATTAGATTCCTTTTCAGCCTTTTCTAGGTATGGTTGGCATGTTATTAACATCAGTAATGGCATCTTTTATCCTCTACCTGGCAGTAAGGTTCCAGACAATTTGTAGTGTTTGTTCATAAGTGTTTTAGACACATTTCTAAGAGGGATTCTTCTGATATAGCAAACTAGATCTGAGGGTTAGCACCGGAGGATCATGGGATATTACTGTGCCTCGAGCTTTCTCGAAGATACGAGCTAGTGATGCGGCCGACTCGGAGCCGAGGAGCGGCTCCGAACCCGTGTGTAAGAACAAAGGCGAGATGAACAATTCACATGGATCGTTATGGTAAGACATAACTTCTTATTTTTGTTGCTCAGATGAAAATACCTGTCAGACCCAGCTTCATATAGACCCATTTCAGTTTTAAACGATGATTATAAAGTGTTTGCCTATAGTAGCTAAAAGAATGTCAGAAAATATCACTATTGTTGGTGAGTCTTGATACAGAGAAAGCATTTGATAGAGTAAGCTGGAGTTTTAATGAGCAGGGTGGTAGAAGCATTTGCATTCCCTGATAAAATAATTCTTGCCTCCGATAACTTTATTAAATTGAGAGGGTTTCTCTCCATTAAGTTGTGCCTGAACACAGGAAACATGCAGGTGTACTCTCTTTTTTTATTTGCTTTATATTTAGAGCCATTGGCAAAGAAAATAAGGGAAACAGAAATTCAAGGATATATTTGGTATGTTAATCAAGAAAAGATGGCATTATTTGTAGATTATATTGTTTTGTACTTAATAAATCCTGAAAATTACTTTTCGACATTGTAGAATATTTTGTTTCAAGTCTTTTCAGGATTTAAAATTAATGAAGATAAAACAAAGGCTATATAGCCATAAGCTGTGTACCCACCCATACGAGTTAGTTCAGAAATACCCATTAGGAATATGGTTTAAAACATGTGTGTTATAGCAGCTAAGGATATGTAAGAAGAAACTAAACAAAAGATAATACAAAAACTGAGAAACTGGAAGCTGTTTATGGGTAAGGATAGTAAGATACAAGCAAAGATATTGGTTAGTCCCTTTAGTTTTATATACAGGTGAAGCATATTTCTATCATCTAGAGTAGAAGTTGTGGATGATGATAACAAGTTGAAGGAATTTATCTAGGAGGGAAGAGGGCAAGAGTTAAGTGGGACAAGATGATCCTGCCAACAGAATAGGGTAGTTTAGGATTACCTTATTTGAAGGGATGTTTTAGAGCTATGCAGTTAAGGTTCATTCATATAACCCAAGCAGAAAGGGATGATGATGATTATGATGGGGGTTACGAAATGAGGAGAGAGTGGGATTTGGATGCAGGTCTAACAGCCATATATAATAGTGCATATAAAGTTGCCGAAAAGTATTCTAGAACCAAGCCAGCACTGAAATGGAAAAAGGAATTTCTCTCAATAGGAATAACTGCAAGTAGATTAGCATAAACGGGCAAGAGGGGCTGGAATTTACTGTAAAAACTGGCAAAGGAACCAAGGTACTGGGAAAAAGTAACTATAAATGGAAAGGTAATGGAGTTGGATGAGGCCAAGAAGTTGTTCAGACTGCATGTTGGAGTCTGACTTCCCTACCAGGGATTGATATCAGAGTGTAGGCAAAGTAAAATGGATGGAGGGAGTCCAAAGTGAAAGAGACCTGCTCTAGGAGAGGTTATAGTTGAGTTTAGGACAGAAGCTGCTGCTTTGAAAATGAAATAATTAGTAGGGCATTTAAATTTTGCATGATAACTATAAAAATTAATCGGAGAAGTTTAGAAAAGGTTGGGAAGAGACTGGAAAATTAATTTGAGGGAACAGTAGGAGGGCATATGTATGGCTCCCAAGTATGCAACAAAGTCCAAAAAGGTTTGGCTTCTTTGCTTGGAAGTATTTGCATGAGTATATTTATACCCAAGCATACTTCAGAGAATTTTTCCGTGGGTAGATAGCAAATGCTAGAGTTGTCATGGGGATGAAAGAGGTAACTAGGAACTTGTTTTTGAGAGTGTAATAAGTTGGCAGATTTTAAAAATTACCCTACAGAATACTCTGTCAGAAATAGTAGGGGACCAAATGTCTGTAACTAAGGAAGTGCATGTTTTGAGCTGGGACACAGGTTCTGAATTGCCTAGACATAGTAAAACCTTAAGTTTAATTCTATTGCCTGCCCAAAAAGCAGTTGCTAGAAAATGGAAATGAAAATGTAAACCAACAGTATTTGGAGAATTGAATATTGCAAAGGGATAAAAGAAATGGAAATGGGATCTTTAGAAAATGGAAGGAGCAAATGACATAGAAATAAATGGTGATAATGATACTTGCAAAATAGTGTTTATGAGGAGGAGTGAGTTTTAAGGGAATGCAGGAACTGAGCATGTAGTGTGGGACTAAATGAGAGTTGCTTTAAAGAAAGAAAACGTGTCCATCCAGCCTTCCACAACCCCTTTTTCCCATTTTTGCACATGAGGTCGGGGTATCATTTCACAGTGGCAGTCATTTAGAGCTAAGGTTTACACCTCCGGGAGGCTAACCCTTCTGCTGTAATTCTTACACACCACACACTCACACCTATGGCCAATTTAGTGTGTCCTATCAATCTACTGCATGCCTTTGGAATGTGGAAGGAAACTGGAGCACCTGGAGGAAACAAACACAGGGAGGACATGCAGACTGCACAGAATACACCCCAGCTGAGAATCAAACCTGGGAACCTCTTGCTATGGAGCAACAACACTATCCACTGCACCACTGTGCCGCCTGTAATGTAAAGTGTATGTAAATTAAAAAATGTTAATATGTATGTGCGTTAATTTAATACAGATGTTTAAAAAAATCATTCCATTAAAAATAAGAAAAAAAAGGCTTACTATAAGCTGATCATTTAGAGGAGGTTTCTCCCCATGTATTTAATAAATATATGGACCCAGCTAATGAAAAAGAGCATTGTCTGCATTATACCGTATAATAACAGTACCTGTGGATGTCCTTCTATTCCTATGTTGCAGTATTCTTGGTGTGGGATTTCCTGCCTTCAGGTGACCCGTATGTCAGCTCCTATACAAAAGCTTCAGCTTGGCTGTTGCAGCTGTGTGGGATGTCACACGTAGGGTCATAAACCAAGGGCCCTGTTTGTGACATCTACATGCACAATCCACAGAACGTTTCAGCCACAGACGACTTCGCAATGTACGATCATTCTCCAGACGTCGGATTGACTATAGATAAGTAATCCGTTGGTTTTTTTTTGTATTTCTAATATTTTACCGACCTTTCACATTGCTTAGGCTTGGTTGTTGTAGCTTTTAGCTGATGTCAGGTAAAAAGGAAAAGTGCCAATGTGGGTGCCAGATTCCCCATAATGACGCCCATGACAAATGTGTTTTCTGCTAAGACCGGAAACACGACTGTAACTCGTGCCCTGTTTGTAAATCTTTTGTGCCTAAGACCTTATGTAGCTGTCTGGCAGCTTTAAACCTTTACTTAGAAAACCAACGCCTCAAATGGCTGGCTCTCAGGATGGATCCTGCCTCGGAGGCCAGTCAAGAACCTCTGCATAAGAAGGCCAAGATGCCTAAGCCTTCATCGCATGTGCTTCGCACCCGGACACCCCGCCAACTACCGATATAGGAGTTGAGCGTTCGGCACATTCATCGCCTCCATCAACCTCCCTTGCGGAGGCTGCTGCACAGCCGATGCCCGGCACGTCCACAGAGCTTTCTTAGACACCGACTCCTGTCGATGTCGAGGGAGAACTAGATTTGGGGGTTCCTTCGACCGGGATCCAGACCTTGGATACAGCCACTGCCAAACCCAGCTCTAGACCGACTTCAGCCAAAAATAAGCAGAAAACTTAAACATATTTCATCTGCTTCTGAAACCCCTCCAAACTGGGAGGCCTTCACCTCCTCTCTTATGCAGGCCTTTTTGGCCCTTAGGCCTTCTGCCTCACCCACTACTACATTGTCTTTGCTATGCCGTAGGCCTACCTCTGCTTCTTCTATTCCTATGGCTCCCCTTCCTGAGGAAGAAGAACATGAATCTACGTACTCTTCCTCAGATGAATCCATCTCTTATGCATCTCAGATTGCTTCTCCCAAGGAATATTACTCTCCTGATGAGGATTCTGTGGAAGGGGATTCTCCACCTGAAGAATTAACATTTGGTGAAACCATCACCGAAAATGAAAGACTACTACAAATGGGATACTTCCCAGATGACAGAAACCCAAAAAAGATACTTTGAACTGGTGCAAGTGGAGTCCCCCTCCCCTTCAGCTGTTCCCTCTGCATACTTGGATGCATTTTCTGCAGCCTCTAATACCCCTGACTCATAGCCTCCTGCACCTAAGCGCCCAGACTGCTTTTACAAGGTGCCAGAGGAACAAATATTCCTCATAAAGCCACCTTTAGCAGACCCAGCAGTGATTGCTACTGCCCCTGATAAACAGTCTAGGTTGTTACCTTCTGCCGCCCTATTGCCCACAGATAAAGATAGCAAATCCATGGCTAGGATAGGCAAGAAGGTGCACACTTCCTCCGCTTTGGCCTTCAGAGCCATTAACTATCAAATACACATGACCAAGTATGCCCTGGACTTAGTATCCCAAGCCACCTCTATGTTGGCTTCAATTCCTGACAGTCCCATTAAATCGGATATCTCCTCCAAATTGTCCTTAGCACTATAAGTGGCTAGACACTCTATAAGATGCAGCTACGATGCTGCAGAAGCTTCTGCTCGCTCTGCAGCATCAGCATCTGTCCTTAGGAGATATTCCTGGCTTAGACTACAGAATCTGCCAGAGGACTTCAAGTCCAAAATCTTGGACACTCTCCTGGATCACAACTTCCTCTTTGGAAAGCAATCTGCAGACCTGTTTAAGAATCTGCAAGAAAAAAGCAAAGAGTTGCAGGATATTAAACATCTACTGGTATCCTCTATACCCAAATTTTATAGGAACTACCCAGCTAAGACTACCTTTGTTAGTCGTAACCCACATTCTGCTGCCTCCTCCTCCAGACCCAGAAGAGGAACTAGAAGACCTTCCTCATCCAGGTCCACTGGCCCACCTCCTCAACCTAGACAGCTCTTTCAGGACAGGTGAGGTCCTAATAATGCGTGACTGCCTTACTCATCTGCCCCTCTCAACTCACCTTACCCACTGTCTCCCCTTCTGGCAGAAAATTAACACAGACCAATGGGTATTAGCCATCATTTAAAAAGGATACTTCCTATCCTGGAAACAAATCCCCCCTGGAAAGGCATTCCATTTCCCCCCAAAAAACCAATGCCATCTCCTTCCACAATTCTGTCAGACCTGCCACAACAAGGCACAATAGAGCCTGTTCCCACAGGGCAAGAAGGAAAGGGATTCTACTCCCGTCTGTTCTGGTCCCTCGAAAGGACAGACCCTGGAGACCCATTTTGGATCTCTCCTTCCTAAACCTTTACCTGCAGGTACTATCCTTCAGAATGCTGTCACTGCCCACTCTCTTGCCTCTCATACCCTCAAATGCTTTCATGGTCACCTTGGACCTAAAAGTTGCTTACCTGCACATTCCTATCAGGGCCTCACACAGACATTTCCTGCATTTCTTTGGCCCATCCTCGCACTTCTAATTTACGGCCTTGCCCTTTGGCTTATCCATTGCCCCAAGAGTGTTTACAAAGTGCCTAGCCCCAGCCATTGCCTTCTGTAGGACCCAAGGAATCCAGATTTACCCATATCTGGACGACATCCTTGTCCTGGCACAGTCAGACAATTCCCTCTTAAGACATCAACACTTCACTATGTCCCTTGTACAAAGCCTAGGGTTCACCCCAAACCTCAAGAAGTCCTCCCTGAACCCAGACAAGGACAAGATATTCCTTGGTTGCAGAATCAATACAGACCGAATGAAAGCCTTTCTCCCACAGGACAAGGTTATATCTCTAGCTTCCCAATTTCAGTTAAGTCTTGTTCTCCCAGACAGTCACTGCAAGGCAGTTCCTTCGACTCATGGGATTGATGGCAGCAACCATCCCCATGCTACCATTGGCAAGAATGCATATGCAAAAACTGCAATGGTATCTCAAAAATATCTGGTCACACCACCAGAATCACTTGGAACAAGTTATTCCCCTTCTTCCTTGTTTAAAGAAGGAAATCATTTGGTGGATCCAACAAGTACAACTAAACCCGGGGCTTCCACTGCAACCTCCTAGTCCACACAAATATTGCACACAGATGCCTTAGATTCAGGTTGGGGAGCCACCTTGCACTCTTACAGAGTCCAAGCCCAGTGGTAACCTCCCATGAAAACCAAACACATCAATGTAAAGGAGATGACAGCCGTTCTTTCAGCACTACAAACCTTCCTACCCCTACTGCTACCAGGTTCTCTTCTGATAATGATGGACAATACCACTGTAATGTGGTACATCAACAAACAGGAAGGTACCAAGGCATACCAATCGTGCAGGCTAGCCCTACTAATTTGGGACCTAGCATCCCAGCACAACATATCCCTGCAAGCCAGCTACATCCCTTCACAGGACAAGCAAGCAAGCAGACCTCCTGAGCAAAACATCCTCTCCACAACATGAATGGATGCTGGACAGGATGGTCTTCCTTGACATAGTCCACCGTTGGGGCACCCCACAAGTAGACGTGTTTGCCTCCCCCCAGAATAGGCAACTGCAGACCTTCTGCACAAAGACTTACTCCCTCCAAGCCTGGAGAGTAGACGCCTTCAGTTTCAACTGGGAGGGAAAGTTCATGTACGCCTCCCCCCGCCCCTCTGATTCAGAAAGTCCTTCTGAAAATCAGGAAGGGCAAACTTACTGGCCAAGGCAACACTGGTTCCCCATTCTATACAATTTAGCCAAGGGCAATTACTGCAAGTTACCCCACAAGGTGGACCTTCTTATGCAAGACAAAGGAACTCTCATACACCCACACTTGCAAAAGCTATCCCTGACTCTGTGGGTGATAAATTACTAACCCCATTCAGACACCACTATTCAGAGAATGTGCTATAAGTCCTGAGGGAGGCCAGGAAACCCACTACTAGAAAATCATACTTTGCTAAATGGGAAAGATTTACTCAATGGTGTCTGAGACAGGAAAGGGACCCTTATGAGGCTGACACCCCCTAGTCCACTCATATATGTGTCAGCTTATAAAGGGTGGACTTTCCTATTCCTCAGTGAAAGTGCACCTCTCCGCATTATCAACCTGCTTACCTCTAGATCCTCCCTTCTTAGCCAGGCTATGTGAAACTCTTCCTTAAAGGTGTCTTGCACATCAGACCACCTAAGAAGCCTATCCCTCCTCCATGGGACCCGAACTTCATCCTGGAAAAACTCACCCAGCCCCCCATTCAAACTGGCAAATACAGCCTCTCTACAGTTTTGTACTTGGAAAACAGTACTGTTAGTGGCTATTACCTCTGCCAGAAGGGTTTCTGAGCTACAAGCCTTAATGGCATGCACAACTTGAACCATTTTTCATAGGGACAGGGTCACTCTGAGAACTAACCCTTTCTTCATGGCCAAGGTAGTCAATGACTTATCTCTAAATCATCCATTCACCTACCCAATTTTTTCCCCTGTCCCTCTAACCAAGGAGAGAGGATACTCCATTCCCCAGATGTCCACAGGCAACTGAGATTTTACCTGGACAAGACTAAAGACATTAGTAAATCCAAAGAACTCTTTGTATCTTTCCACCCCAGGGCATTGGGCAAGGCAGTCACCAAACAGACCATTGCATCCTGGATTAGAAAGGCAATCGTTTTCTGCTACTCAGACCACAGAAAAAAACTCCAGTTGGGGTTAAGGCACACTCCACAAGAGCAGTGGCCACTTCCAAGGCCTTCCAAAAAGGCATGGATACAGCTTCCATTATGGAACCAGCTACATGGTCCACTATACACACTTTCACCAAACATTACAAACTGGACCAAATTTCTAAAACACGCTCAGGATTTGCCAGGGCAATCCTACAAGGCTTTGTGGAATCATCTTCTGCATCCGCCACCCTTTCATCAAACTAAGCTGTGGTACTCTCCCACACCAAGAATACTGCAACATAGGAATAGGACATAGAATAGTTGTGTAAAATCTTGCCATAACCATGGATGTCCTTCTCTTCCACGTTGCAGTATTCCTTCCCATCCACCATTCCCCCTCACAGACTCTACCAGTCTATCTGCTCCCTGATACCTCTCTCCATTACAGAAGAGACCCAGGGCATTCTACATGTCACCTTTGGCAGCCTATCCTGTTGGGCCATCTACTTCACCTGCTTAGCTTCAAATTCTGAGGATTGTGCGTGCAGACGTCACAAATAGGGTCCCTGGTTTTTGGCCCTATGTGTGATGTCCCACTCAGCTGCAACAGCCAAGCTGAAGCTTTTGTATAGGAGCCGACGTATGGGTTGCCTGAAGGCAGGAAGTCCCACACCAAGAATACTGCAACATGGAAGAGAAGGACATCTATGGTTATGGTAAGATTTTACACAACTATTCTTTCCATGACTATAAATTAAAAGTATGCCCAGGGAATTCTTAATGTTTACCTAAAACTTTATTTGCATCATACCTGAACATTTCATTTATATTGCTTCAAGAGATAGTGCAACTCACTCGAGGCACTCCTTAAGATGGAGAACATCGACATCTGTGCAATGACAAGAGACCTGATTTAAGGCTCCAGACAGCACACCTGCATTACCAGGCTATAATTCTTACCACACCTTTCGGCCACCTAACCTGGACCGAAACACTGAAGGAGGAGGTGTGTCCATATCCATAAAGGATATCCACACCTCCAGGCTAGTTGCTGAACATAATGCATCCGAAATTATCCAAGTACAATTAACACTGGGCTAGACTGCAATTCAGGTTGTAGCTTGTTACAGATCCCCTGCCTTGCCCCAGGACACCCACTCCATGTTTCTCGGTATACTGGATAATATTAATGTACAACCCTATGCCCTAATATTGGGAGATTTCAACTACCCCACCATCAATTGGGAAAACTACTCATGTACTAACTCATCTGCCCAGCATTTTCTGGAATTCTTCAATTCCAACCCCCTGGATCAGCTTGTCCATATCTCTACTAGGGGCAGCAACATCCTGGTCATTACCAATATGGGTAACAGATGCTCCATGCCAGGGCTCAACTCCTAGCTGGTCAGGTCTAACAACAAGCTAATCACCCTAGACATCCATATCCCGCCCCCACACCCCATTAAGGAAACCACCGCAAAAAAATTTCTCCAAAGCCAACTTCATGCTTCTTAAGTCAGAAGTGACTGACTTCACGTCACCCACACAGATGGAAAATAGAGACACGTCTGCTGAATCATATACAAAAACACTGTATAAGCACATACACGAGTGCATGGACCTTGCCATCCCCAACAGAACCAAGACACTGTCCTCAAAAAAAAAAAAAAAAAAAAAAAAAAAAAGGAAGCCAATCTGGTGGTCCCTTGTCATAAACAAACTCTACAACAGAAGGAAGAAATTGTTGCAAAAAAGAGTAAAATCCCATGATTGCAGGACCTCCCTGGTCAGCCTCAGCAAGAAGCTGAGATCCGTCATAAAATCCTCCAAAGCTAGTTACGAAAATAAAATTGCCATGGATTCTAAAGACCACCACAAAGCTTTCTACAGTTATGTCAACAATCTCAGTGGCAACACTCAGATCTGCTTGGAACTACAGCACAATGGCACTACATTTTCCGAACCAACTGATGTTAACGTCCTGGCAGACAGGTTCAGTGCAGACTTTACCCCCCCCCCCACACACCTCCCAAAGGGCCCATCTCCATACCAGAAGATTGCAAAGCCCCTGCAATCACAGACACACAGATAAAGACTGCATTATCCAAAGCCATGGGACCGGACAACATTCCAGGCTGCATTCTGCACTAAGTACAGAACAAACTGGCATCCCATCCAAATACCATGTTCAACCATAGCCTCACTTCAGGCTTTGTGCCCATGGAATGTCACACAGCGATGGTTATCCCACTCCACAAAGGGGGTGCCACCGCTGACCCTGGGAACTAACATCCCATTAGCCCAACGAGCCTGGTCTGCAAGGCCATGGAACACATCATTCTGGAGCTTATAAACAAAGACATAGGTAACCTCCAAACTGTGGACCCCACTCAGTTTGAGTTTGTAAAAGGTAGATCATGCCTCCTAAACCTGATTGACTTCTTTGAAGCAGTCACCAGAGCCGTAGACAAGGGTAAGGTGGTGCACGCAACCTATCTTGACCTCGCCAAGGCTTTCGACACCATCCCCCACTCTGGTATTCTAGATAAACTCACTGGACTAGACATAAATCCATATGTCACAAGATGGGTGGCCAACTGGCTCACTGGCAGAATCCACATAGTGAAAGTAGCAGACTCTAAATCCGACTTCAGACCAGTGACAAGCGGAGTAGCACAGGGTTCAGTCCTGGATCCTCTCCTGTTTGGGTATCTACTTCTCTGAAGTCCAGGCTAATACAGCTGGTCTCTGGCTAATGAAATTTGCAGACTACTGCAAACTAGGAGCCACAATAGATTCGCCTAAGGATGTGGACATTCTACAAAGAGGCCTCACTGAGACTGATGCTTTGTGTCCAAGTCATGGCCTAAAGCTCAGTGCTAAGAAGTGCATTGTCATCTCCTTTGGGAAAAACACCGTACCCATGAACTACCACATAGGCAGTAGCCTACTAAACACTGAAAGTGTGATAAGAGACCTTGGGACACAGGTGAACAGTAGTCTTTCCTTTGATCATGTTGCCACAGTAGTCAGGAAATTCTTCTACATGGCACACCTTTTCACAAAAGGGGTTCTCCTCCAGAAAAAGAGCGGTCATCGTTCCTCTCTACTCATCCCTCATCATAGGTTCATAGATTAGTACTAGGCTAACTGCCCTTGCGAGCCATTTTAAGCCCAGCCAACTATCCTCTGAGATTCAAACCCCGTACCTTGTGATTGCAAGGCAAACACCTCCTTAACCATTAGGCCATCCTCCCAACCAGGTAACACCCAACTCATTGTCTGCCAAGCCTCTTCTTGTGTCATGGAAGCATAAAAATCAGACCCATTGTAGAGTGCAACTCCCCGTTTGGCATGTACCTCGCAAGACATCTGCAACAACTAGAAAGGCCACAGAAATACCTCACTAGGAGAATTACTGGCCTCAAACAGATGCCATACGCAGACCATCTCAAAAAAAAAAAAACTCCAGCTCTACTCCATCGCATATTGCCTACTCAGAGGTGACCCTTAACATAAAAAGCCATGTGTAACCCAGATCTGATGGACATGCTACACTTAAAGAAATCCCAATCTCTCCGAACCACATGCTCCAGGGACTTAAACCTTGTCACCACAATAAACAGAACATGCTGGAGGGATAGATTCATGTCCCAGAGCCTTCCCATGCTCTGGAACAGGCTACCCATTCATGTCAAGTAGAGCTCCTCATTAGCCATCTTTAAGAGAAATCATGACAACTGGATGGGAAATGGGAAATTCACCCCAGAGATCACTGCTGTGGTGCTGCTCGACAGGGGCACAGGAAAATAATTTTCTTGGGTGGCGAAAGCCAGGGGGCCTCATTTGGCTAGACTTATATAGGCCCTAGGACCGATAGCCTAGTACATACCTATGAATCTATAAAAAGTATTTTCCACATTATGCTAAGTCATACATGTTACATGTAGTAAAAGGCAAAGTCTTGAACTTGATCTAGTAACCAGTTGCTGAAAGCCATTTTATTCCATAACATATTTGATGGGCACATTTTCTACACATGCACTTGTCAGCAGTGAATCATTTTTTGCAGGAACTTCAAAAGTATTTCACATACTATGAGCAACTATGTCTTCAAATTTCTTTTTGTTAATTTTGGCTTAAGCCCTGAAAGGTGCATCAGTCTTTATTTATTAAAATGTGCCACTTTCTGCACGAACTGTTCTTTATCCCCCTTGAGTCACTAATGTGTTTCATAATGCTCTTTTTTTTTTGTTTTTTTTTTTTTTTTACTTATTCATACTTAGGTACAGAAATAAATTCACTGTTACAAGACACATTCCTACTGACATTGTTTTAAGGGTATATGTGTTTGCTTTGGTTTAACTATTGAAGAAAATAGCAAATATTGTTCATTCACTGGGTGTTAAGGGTGACATTCATAGCTTTACAGACGTTCGTCATTTTGATTCCCCACATTGTAGAAAATTGTTATATGAATTACTTGCACATTTAAATTGAGTCTAGAGGAAAATCACATGAAGCCTGTATAATTATTTTGAGCATGTACAAATAGCTTCAACAAAATAAGCATAGGTGCAGTAAGCCTTCATTTTCTGAACACTGCCAAAATAATCTGCTCAGAAATGAGACCTTACCTTTCCAAGTGGTAAACAACTAATTTGATCATCTTTTGCTTATGATGGTACGAGTGCACAACTAACCGTGTCATGCAAGTGTCTATAGCAACAGCCTTGAAGATGATCCAGGTTATTCTGTTTGATTTGAGTAAACACAACCAGGGTTTTAATTTGTTAGTTACTAAACAGAAAGGTCAGATAACACCCAACTCATTGTCTGCAAAGCCTCTTCTTGTGTCATGAAAGCATAAAAATCTTTGTGTCACAACTCCATAGTCATGCTTTGTGTTTTATTCCTCAATTAACTGCATAGGGATGTAACGAAAGCAGTGTCTGAAACGTAGTGCTTGTTGTACGAAGTAACTGATTCACTGATGCTGATTGACAAGGCAGGCTGAAGATTTTGATTCTTAACAGTTGTGTGTAGCTGCTACGAGTATGCAGTCAAGAAAAGACGAAATGCCACTAATTGCATGCAAGAAACTAAAACAAGTTGTACTGTGATTAAGACATGGCTAACTGATGATCTACTTCTGCTAGCTTTTATGCTTATCCAAAAAAAAAAAAAAAAAGGTTGTATGTTATGTAAGGCATTTGGTGGTCCAACACCTAGCAGAAAATGTAGGTACTAGCAGTTTATTTTCATAAAGCAGTGTTTTGTTTTGAATAACAGACATTTCTGTCTCCCAATATGACGCTCAAGATATACCTGAAACTGTCTCGCCTCCATCTAGCACACAAGAGCAAGTATTAAAACTATCAAAAGCTCAAATTACTGCATCAGTGGATCCTGACAATGTCTCTTGATACATCTTAAATAGCATGAAGTACAATTTAGCCACACTTCTAACACTATTCAGTCTCAGCCGCCATACAAGTTTTGTACCAAACAATTGGAGAACAGCTACAGTCATTCCTTTTTATAAGGGAGGACCTTCCACAGACCCATAAGTCTGACCAGCCTTGTATGCAAAAGACAACATGGAGCTAATTTATCAGGACACAGGGAACCTGTAAACACTGGACCCGTCTGTTTGGATTCATCAAGGACAGGTCTTGCTTACTTTTTTAAAAGGTCTTCAGTGCAATGGATGAAGGCAAAGCAGTACACACTGCATACTGTGACCTGTCCAAAGTTTTTGACACAATTCCTCACTCAGGGGTTTATTCCCACTTGTTTTTCTACTATGCCTATGTCCCCCTCTGTAATGCCAAATGGCAAACAGGACATAGGAAATCAAAATAGGGGAAGCTACCTCCACAAAGAGAACAGTCCCCATTAGAGTCCCTCAGGGTTTTGTGCTGGGACCTCTCCTGTTTGGCATCTACTTTTCTGAAGTGAAAGTTAATATGAAAGTGCTGTGGCTGACTAAGTTTACAGATGGCTGCAAGCTAGAAACCGTCATTGAATCCCCAAATGACTTGGCCATCTTGCAGGAAGGTTTGTCCCAAGTAAATAACTGTTGCAGATAAGGACTGAAGCAAAATGGAAGCAAGAGGAGGCACTTGGACTGCCCTCAAGAGTCAGTCAGTCACAGAAGATACAGATTTCAATGACAGGGATAGGTCCCCAGGATCACCACTTCATTTGGAGACATTTTAGAGATCCTGAAACAGTGGGGTAGTTGGTCTTCTGACAGCCCATCTCAAGAGGAATCTGTATTCCTGGAGGCATTTGGTGCTGGCCCCTCTACTTCCTGGGTGACTCTGTCCACTGATGAGCTCATTGATTTGATCTCTCAGCGGGTGTGGAAGGATCCAAATTCTGTAGAGCTGGTCCGCAAAAGACCAGATAGCATTTTGGTACCACGTAAAGGAAGGGGAATTTTGGAACAAAGGAGTACCAGTAGATGCTATGGTCATGGCAGCAGCCACAAAAAAAAAAAAAAAAAAAAACTTGCTGAGCAGAATTCTTCTGTCCACCCCCCTAACAGAGAGTCTAGGGCTCTGGACAGATTTGGGAAGTGAGTGTATGCATCAGTGACCTTTGCACTTAGGTCCCCGAATTACTTGACACACTTTACCAGATTACAGAGGGATTTGACTAAGGAACTCTCAAAAACCCTCTCAGGGACTAGTACTGCTGAGGTGGAATTTTCTATTCCTTAACAATTAGTGCTCAGGTGGAATCTTCTCTTGCTTAACTGTTAGTGTTAAGATGGAATCTTCTATTGCTTAACAATTAGTGATCCTTCAGTCCATTTCAGATTCGTCTATGAGGCTCATTTTACATACAGCTGAAGGAGCCTCAAGAGCAGCAGGTTCACCTGTGTGATTTTGTGGAGTCTTTCAAGTCATCCTTCATCGGTGCTCCTTTTGGCAGAAGTTTGTTTGGATGCAAGGTGAAAGACAACACTTTCCAGGTGTGTGAAAGATGGTAATACTCTGTCTGCTGTTTGAGTATGTTTTTTGACTCCTCGAAGGATCTTTTCAAGGAATTGGTGAGGTGGTCGAAAGATGTGGTTCAAGAAATCCCAGGGTCCATTCCATGATCCACCTGGAGAAAGTTACCCCTGAGGCAGAGGGGGAACTCGAACAAAAGATGCTGCCCATGCAGCAGAGGAGGCCTGCAGAACCAAGGGTCCAGAGATTCCTTCTGTGACAGGCCCTGTCAGCGCTCCTGAAAGGAGGCCCGATTGCCCATCCTGGAGGCAGTCAGGGGTCGACCACCCCTGCACCAGAGAGCCTGGCTAAACATAACAAAAGCTACTTGGGTGCAGAGGATTATTTCCAGAGGATATAGAATTCCTTTTTCCCTACCACCAACATTACAGAACAAAATTCCCAACATTCCACCCAGTCAGAGGAAGACAGCAGCTTTAGAAATACAAAATCTAAAAGTCATCCATGAGGTTCCCCCAGACCAGAAAGAATCCAGAACTTACTCAAGTTTCTTTTTAGTGCCAAAGAAAATATTCTTGGATCTCAACAATTCTGAACAAGTCAGTTTAGCATACCAACTTCCGGATGGTCACGGTACAGTCCATTTTTTCTTTCATGCACAAGGACGATGGTATGTGCTCTGTAGGTCTCCAGGATGCACACTATCACATAAAAATGAGCAGACGGTACCTACACTTTTGCCTGGGAGCCTGGCAGTACAAGTTGAGAGCACTACCCTTTGGTCTCACCACAGCCACTAGGGTGTTTGCCAAATGCATGGCAGTGGTGGCAGCTCACTTCAGACTGCAGGAGTTCCAAGTGTTTCCATACCTAGATGACTGGATCCTTACCTCCTCGACAAAGCATCTACTGATAAACAGAGCAAAACTATGTAGTCCTGACATGTTCTAATCTGGGCATCACAGTCAGCGACAACAAATCCCAACTTCATCCTTCTTTAGATGCTAGAATTCATAGAAAACAGTTTCAACACAACATTAATGATAGCATCTCTACCCTTGCCGAGAATTCAAGCCAGCAGAAAGAGTTAGATACCAGCCCGCAAGGCATTACAGACCCTGGGGTAGATGTCAGTGGAAGTAGTTCTGTTTCCACTAGCAAGGTACCATGTGAAAATTCTACAGTGGACACTGGGAACCCATTGGTCCATTCTACATCAACCAATGTCCACAAAGGTCAGTATAAATCAGGTCTGCAAAAGATACCTTTGGTGGTGGCCTCACTCAGATCAGTTATTCCAAGGTCATCCATTCATCGTTCCTTACCCCAAGGCCATAGTGACTACGGACGCTTCCCAGATCAGGTGGGGGGGCATTTCTTAAGGAAGACTGTTCAAGGCGCATAGTCCCTTGAAGAGGCCAACTTACATAGCAATGTGCTGGAAATGAGGGCAGTATTCTTAGTGTTGTAGGCATTCCAAGACTCTCTCCTGTCCGGGGTTATTGTGATTCAAACCTACAATATGTCTGTGGTATGGTACATCAACAAACAAGAGGATCCATATCTTACCCCTTGTGTCGAAGCTACAAGAGTGTGGCAGTGGGCGATATCTTCATATCAATTTGTGATAGCAATGCACACTACTGGGAAATCCATTGTGATAGCAGACAAGTTGAGCAGGTCCATTCTACTACCTCATGAGTGGTCTGTCAACAAGAAGGTGGCGGAAATGATTTTCCGCCAATGGGGTCAACCATGCTGAAACCTATTTCCATCTGCTTTGAGCAACAAATGCAGAGCAGGTTCTTTACCCCCCCCCCCCACGAGGGGAGTCACTGGGCGATGCTCTCCTTCACGATTGGCCCCCAGGTCTCCTCATTGCTGATTCTTTGACTCCCCTAATCCCCAAATTTCTACAGAAAGCATCCTTATTGAAGAGCAGAGTAATCTTCATTGCCCCTTATTGGTCTCAACAGATTTGGTTTCCTATCCTTTGACCTAATCTACTTTACCTGCCTTGCATTCTGGATCTGATTCCAGACCCTCCTGCCTCACTCAACAGGCATGACTCACCTGGACATCTTGGGCCTCAAGTTAACCTCATAGTATCTCCAATTCCATTGATAGCCAGACAGCCAAAGCTTTCTTCTCTGGTGCATCACATTCTTTTATCTGCTCACAAGGCTTCCACCAGGAAAATCTACAAGAGCAAATGGGAAAGATTTGCCTTATGGGCACAACAACATGATACTGATCTTTTTCAGCACCAGTACACAAGATTCTTGAATTCCTGACTTCCAATTTTAATGGAGGGGCTAATCCTTCTACAGTTAAGGTTCAGCTAGCTGCTCTTTCCAATTTCCATACTGGAGATGATAATTTTACATTGGTATCTTTACTTCTTTGTAAGGCCTTTATAAAGGACTCTCCCTACTAAAGCCCCCCCACCCCCCCTTCAAGGACCGTACTGCACTGTGGGCTCTTACTTTGATGTTACAGGCCCTAACTCGTACCTTTTGAACCCACTCTAAAATGTGAATTGAGATATCTGACTTGGAAGACTTTTTTCTCATAGCCATAACATTGGCTAGAAGGGTTTCAAAACTTCAAGCCTCATCTTCCAAGCCTCTTATTTAATTTTTCACAAGGATAGAGTATCTTTAAGAACCAACCCTTTGTTCCTTCCTAAGATGGTGCCAGGATCTAATGTTAATCAAGCTATTGATCTCCCTATATTCTTTCCAAATTTTGCGAACAAAGGCAAATACATGTTACACTTATTGGATGTTCAGACAATTACATTTCTGTTTGCACAGATCTGAGGAATTTAGGAAATCCGACTAGTTGTTTGTATCCTTTTCTGAAACCAAATTGGGTCAACCAGTTTCAAAAGTAATATTATCAAAATGGTTGACTGACTGTATTTCTTCTATAAAAAGGTTGGTTTGGTCCTTCCAAAGCCTTTAAAAGCCCATTCCGCCAGGTCCATGGCAACTTCGTCGCTTTTTTTTATCCATAGCATCCACAGACGATATTTGTGCAGCTGCAACTTGAGCTAATCCTCATACTTTATTACTTGTTACAAATTGGATCTGGTCTCGAGGGGAAGAGCAGCCTTCAGCTCTGCAGTACTCAGGAATATCCTTCCTTAAGAGTCCACCCGGGATTCAGGTAGCTGGGACTCTGTTCCATATGTTGAGGAATGAATGAAAATTGACAACATCAGATAAAGAAGTTATATACTCACCCTAATGTTCCATCTGTTTTGTCCATTTTCATTCTTCCTCAACTCCTGTCCCTTCAGCACCCTGCCATGTTTCTTTTATAACTTCTAGTACAGTGGGAGAGTGCCACAGGAACCAGGTTCCTTTCTTTTGAGGTCCAGAAAGTGATTTTCCATATTAATGTGAAAATGTAGTAATGGCTTACAATAGAGAGTTTCAAGCAAGATCTAAGGAAGGAGGGAAACTACAGCATTATGGGTAAGGGAGGAGCTCAAGAGTTTGTGGTTTCCACGAGCTGTAGAGCAGTGGCTGAGTCAGATCCAAGGATCAGATTTGAACTCATGTTTTGAGGAATAATGAAAATGGACAACACAGATGGAATGTTATGGTGAGTACATAACTTATTTTTCATTACATGCAAAAAAAAAAATCACTAAGTGAAGTTTGAATTTTGGCATCCATGTCAAGAACATGTAGTCAGGTTACCATCGGAGACGCTTAATATTTTGTAATACATGGAGCTTTATCTCTGCTCCATGTTCTGCCAGTTGCAAAACAGGAGGTTAAAAAGTGCAAAGTCTTATCAGTTTTGAAAGCTGGTAAATTTGTTAGTGAGCACTGTCAGGCAAGACAGTAGTAGCACAGCTATCAGCTTCTTTAAGATTTGTATGCTGGTCAAAGCCAGGCAGTTTTTTAAATATTGCTTTACTTTATTTAAATGGTAATAAGACTGGTTTCGTATCTATGTGCTTTTCTGAACAAGAAGTCATATAACACTGTGTCATTTTTTTACTGACTAACTTTCAGTGATTTACCAGAATGAGGGACAGGGAAGTTGAGAGACGTACACTGCAAGGCAAAAACAAAGCTGTTTTTACTTTCACCACTGTCGTTGGTTGGCTGGCACAGGTCAATACTTGAACAACAGCTGTTAAACACATTTTTAAATGCTAATACCAGGTTTCGCTCTACAACAGCTTTTAATCAGTTAGTTTTTTTCCCCTATTTTGGAGAATAAACGCAGTGTTTCTCGCACTACAGTCTTTTATTTGCTAAACCAGATACATGTTTAACAGATGCACTTTGCAAAATTAGTCTGATTAATCAGTTTATGATTAACTCTCATATAAAAAGGGGAATCTTTTTAAATAGCCGAAGTACTTTTGTAGCCTACGTATTAATGAAAACAGTCTTTATAATTTTTGAGTATATTTATGATGGAATTCTTGACAAAGCCCTGTTTCCCAGAGCAAAAAGCTTGATTTGTAATAAAATTCCCATTCTGAACTACTGCAGATTTTTTTTTTTTAATTCTGAAAATAGCCACCAAATCAGCAGTATGCTGGTGCCATACCAGAATGACTTCATGAATGCGTGCACAATGCATGTTCTGATTATTATGTGTACTCAGGTCACTGGTTATGTGATATTGATATAAATCTGTCCTTTATACTAAGATTCTGTAACTCTTTCAAGGGGTATCTTGACAACTTTTCCTCTCAAAGCTGTTTTTTGTAGTTGTGTGAATCCTATTGTAGCTGTCTACATATGCTGTTCATAGCAGAAGACAAGTTATTTTGTGTGATCTTCACATACAACTAACTGCAGGAAATATGAAACAGCAGCGTTTGCTCACCTTTGATGCAATGTACCTGTAGTATTTAAAGCTGTAGGCTCCGTGACACAAGGTCATATTGCTATCTGATGGAATCACCACATATTCAAAACCACCTGATGGCAAAATGACACTGGTACACTGGCATAACCAAAAGGGTTCTAGGACCGAATTTCTGTAGTAGATATGTTACATTAGCCATTTTATACCTAGCAGCCATATCGCATAATTGCCTGTGAAGTCAATGGATGTGCTAGGCGTGTATGGGAAAGAATTTTTAGCTTAGTGATGTTCTCTGTAGCTTGTGCAATTTATTTGAAGGTATTGCATTTTAAAGCCAAATAATACCTGTGCTAAAATGTATAGATGGTAACAGTTAGATGAAAATGTAATTTGCCAGTGGTAGTAGATGCGATGTGCTGGTGATTATGCTTTTCCATTGTTACTGTTTTAAGACCAGAGTATGTCAGCCTTTTTACTAAACACAGTAGTACATTTACAAAACTGCAAATTAGTGGAATGAAAATATTGCTTACTTTAGTACAGTACGTTTCTTTTACTGAATTAGTATAATTTTCTGATGTGCACAGGTAATATAATTTATCTTATCTACACTGCTTTTTATTAAAGTTTCGAATTTTTTTTTTCTTTTTCTGAAACAGACATCTGGAAAGGAAGATAAGTTCCCCATACCACCTTCAACTGAAACTTTTAACATATCCGTCAATGGAGGTAAAGTAATAATTTTCCTTTCAGTTGTCTTATCTAAAGCATACTTTGTTAAGCTGTTGGTTTTTAAAGGCTGGTTTCAGCTGATTCTATGTTGTAGTTTTGTTATTATGTTGCCAGTGGTAACCTATTTTTATTCGCTGAGCTGACTTTGTAGGATGTTCTTTTGAATGGGTGTGAAGCTTTATTGACGTTTAATCGATTTGGATTTTCATTGATTTCTTGCAATGATTTTAATGTGTGATTGGTGCTTTATGATTTTAAAAAAACTTATAAGGACTTTGGATTAATAGTTATGATGGATCTGATGAAGGAGATTATCTTCCGAAAGCGCTAATCCTGCGTTTGCCTAATAAAAATTTTATGTTTTATGCTGTACTGGCACTCCTGTTGTTCATTTGAATATCATTGAAGAAAAAGTAATTTGTAGAAAGGAAGATGTAATGCTTAAGCAACACTGTGTTCCAAGTTGTTCTTTCAACAACTAATTACAGGTGAAGATGTTGAAATATCTTTGTGCCAGCTGTTCAGTAGAGTATATTTCTTAGCATTTGTACATTCATTCAGCATAATGCAGGATACTAAATCTGTGCCTCCTATTATGTGTTGCCAACTTGTAGAGACTCCTTTCAGTATCAGTAATCTTTTTTCAAAGGTTTGAGGGTGTATACTAAGCTATCAGTACATCAGCCATTGTAGGCTTAGCCAACACTTACATAAAAGAACCCTTTAAGTTGAGCTAAGGGTTCAGAAGGCAGTGTTAGGTGATAGAGTTACATTTGTGAGCTTTGCTCAGATTATTTTCAGCTTAATTTATGTTTGTTGGAGGGGAAATGGGGAGAAGTTAAAGAAATGGGAAGGAAAAAAAGCAGAGAAGGAAATCGGGCGAAGTTGAAGAAATGGGAGGAACAAAAGCAGTGAATGAAATGTGGAAGATAGATATGTTATGTTTGGCTTGCTTTAGTTAGAAATTTGTAGCTATTGACTTCTGAGATGAATTTACACAGTCCTAGTCTTTCACTGAAGTGTGAATGTTTCTTGAGTTCTGTATAGTCTAATATGTAGAGGAAACTTATTCCATAACTGAGGGGGAGGACCTGGGTTATGAATGTATCCCTGAACTGCGACTTTCTGATATGTTGGTGTAGGAAAGATCTGATGTCCTTTTCATTCATTCCTCCACTGATGAGTCTCTGATGCAACCTCGCATCCATCTGTGCCGCATTTACTAGACTCTGATCCAACTCTCAAGTTTCTCCCTTTACCCGTAATGCTCTGGTCACCCTGCAGTACCTCAGATTTCATTTGTTGCCTTATCAATTCAGATGTGGATCCTTCTCGAAGAGCTTTTGGGTGTAGTTTTTCTGCAGTGAGTGCAATTTATTTTATAAATTTATTACAACTTTATCTTAATTGTCTCTTCCTCCCTTGCCTTTTAATTTTTCAGTTCTTTCGCATTAGTGTTATAGTTTATTTTCTGTCCTACTTTTGGTAGTTCTCCTTACCATTGTTGGTACCTCCCTTCTTTTTCTCCCACTGTTTCTTCCTACCCTTCAGAGGGAAATTCCTTCCCTCTACCAAAAAAAAAAACATTTTTCTTTGTCTCTATCAGCCCATTATTTTTTGTCACTATAGCTGACAAACGCATTGCGTTTAAGAAATGCACTTCCTGTGGACACAAGAGTCCTAATTCTGATGCCCACAGAGAGAGCATTTATTGTGTTGGTGCATCCCATTTAAATTCTGAGTGTTCAGTTTTTGCCGGCTTCAGTTCTTGAGCCCTTAATGACAGATGTGGCAAACTGGTCCTAAAGGGCTTGTTACCATCCTGTTCATCATCCTCTCTTTATTAAGGCCTCTTCTGAGGCAAAAGAAACTTGGAAGTGGTCTCCCTCCCTTCTTTTGATGGTTCAACCTTGCTTGACCCCACTGTCAAGGAAACACTTTCTTGGAGTGAGCTAGATAAAATATGAAAGAATAGCCTTTTGAGCTAGTCCAGCTAAGCTAAAACACCAAGCAGTAGTAGTTGTAAGAAGTATTTGTACATTAAACACCAAACAGTAGTAAAACATCTTGTTGCAATCAAAATTTCTTCACTTTTGCGAATAAAAACAACTTTATGTTCTTTGTACCAAAACAGCAAATCTTCTTGTTGCAATTAAAAATAGTTTCACTTCTTAGCAGCAAAACAACAAATCTGTATTGGGTGAAACTTGTATTAATTGGCAGATAAGCTCTGTGCTTATGTAATGAACCTAGAAATAAATCTTGTGTTTATACACATTTGAAAAACGAGTAAAAATCAACATTTTATTTAATTCTATAGAAATGTAAACATATAGTTGTGTTTGGTTAAAACTTGCACATCTCTTAGAGTATATATTAGAATATAGATGGTTTTAATATTCCAGTGGTTATCTTGCTTTCCAGCTTCTATGCAATTGAATGGAGTGTTTGCAGTCAGGAAATTCAATAGTAAAACTTGAATAAGAGAACTTTGAAAAACTGGTGTGCTGTAAGACTTTATAAATGCAACTGTGAGGATACAGTGATTGGGGTCTGTGTGATAGGTGCTTTTTATAGGGTACATAAATGTGCACCATTAGGTGTTGACCATTTAATCAACTATTTAGTCTAACTTGTCTAAAAAACAAACTAAACTTTCCATTGTCTGTGTGATTGGATAGAGAAAATGTATGTGGGAAATCAGGAAGTAAAATCTGACTGGGTGAAAAATTAAAATGCTGGTCTGCTGTGGGTCTTATAACAAAAACCAGTGAGGACTTTGTAATTTGGGTTATGTGTGATTGGTAATTTTTTTATATAGAAACTAAATGTTCTTGTTGGTGTACAGCAGATTATCAATTCAGTAACAGTATTTTTTTAAATAAATAGGAGAATTTAAATAAAGAATACAACCCCACTTAAAAATTTTCTGTATGGTAAACATTAATAAATATAGCATGTCTGTAGTGCTTTCTCTCACGCTTCTTCAGATCTGCCTCTTGGGTGGAACCTTTTAATTCTAACGTTTTGTGCACAAAAGTACAGTAACTAATAACCAATTGATAATTAGAAATTAATAAATAATCGCATAAATCTCCACCAAAGTCAAACTAAAACAGGAGGGTTCAGCTGTCAAGCACTAAAGGCGGAGGCGTGTCCATATTCATTAAGGATATCCACACCTCCAGGCTAGTTGCACAGCGTAATGCATCCGAGATTATCCAAGTGCAACTAACTTTGGGCAAGACCGCAATCCAAACTGTAGCTTGCTACAGACCCCCCCCCCCCACCATGCCCCAGGATTCTCACTCCTCATTTCTTGGTACACTGGAAAATATTAGGGTACAACCCAACACCCTAATAATGGGCGATTTCAACTACCCCACCATTAACTGGGAAAACTACTCATGTACCAACTCTTTTGCTCAACGTTTTCTGGAATTCATAAATTCCAACCCTTGGATCAACTTATTCACACCCCCACCAAGGGCAGCAATATCCTAGACCTGGTCATAACCAACATGGTCGACCTGTGTTCCACACCAGAGGTCAATCCCTCGGTCAGATCCGACCACAAGCTAATCACCCTAGACATCCACGTCCCACCCCCACCCTCCATTAGGGAAACCACCATAAAAAATTCTCCAAAGCCAACTTCACACTTCTTAAGACAGAAGTGGCAAACTTCATGACACCCATGCAGATGGACAATAGAGAAATGACTGCTGAATCCTACTCAGATGCACTTTATAAGCACTTACAATATAAGCACTTACACGAGTGCATGGATCGTGCTATCCCTAACAGATCCAAGATGCTATCCTCCAAAAGAAAAAAAAACGAAGCCAATCTGGGGGTCCTCTGCCATAAACAAACTCTACAACAGAAGAAAGAAACTGTTGCAAAAAAGAGTAAAATCCCATGACTGGAGGAACTCCTTGGTCAGCCTCAGTAAAAAGCTGAGATCCCTCATAAAATCCTCCAAAGCTAGTTACAAAAACAAAATTGCCACTGACTCTAAAGACAAAAACCACAAAGCATTCTATAGCTATGTCAAGCATCTCAGTGGCAACACTCAGATCTGCTCTGGGTTACAGCACAATGGCACTAAATATACAGAACCAACCGATATTGCTAACATCCTGGCAGATAGGGGGGGTACCTTATCCCCCTCTCACCCCCTAGAGGGCCCATCTCTATACTGGAAGAATGCAAAGTTCCTGTAATCACGGCTGCTCAGGTAAAAAACACACTATCCAAAGCCAAGAACACAGCATCCATGGGACCTGACAATATCCCAGGCTGCGTTCTACACGAACTACAGAGCAAACCCCCACCTAAGTACCATGTTCAATGATAGCCTCACCTCAGGCTTTGTGCCCACTGAATGGCGCACCACGACAGTTATCCCACTCCACAAAGGGGGAGCCACAACGGATCCCGGGAACTACCGCCCAATTAGCCTAATGAGCCTGGTCTGCAAGGCCATGGAACGTATCATCATGGAGCTCATAAACAAAGACATTGGTAATCTCCAAACTCTGGACCCCACCCAGTTCGGGTTTGTAAAAGGCAGATCACGTCTCCTAAACCTGATAGACTTCTTTGAAGCAGTCACCAAAGCCAAAGATGAGGGTAAGGTGGTTCACACAGCCTATCTAGATCTCACCAAGCCTTTCAACACCATCCCCCACTATGGAGTTATAAACAGACTCAATAAACTTGGTATAAATCCCTATGTCACAAGATGGGTTGCCAACTGGCTCACGGATAAAACCCACATTGTGAAAGTAGTAGACTCCACATCCGACTTCAGACCAGTGACAAGTGGAGTACCACAGGGTTCAGTCCTGGGTACACTCCTGTTTGGTATCTACTTCTCTGATGTACAGGCTAACACAGAAGGTCTTTGGCTAACGAAGTTTGCAGATGATTGTAAACTTGGAGCCATAATCGAAACTCCTAACGATGTGGACATCCTGCAAAAGGGCTTCACTGAGATAGATGCCTGGTGTCAAAGCCATGGCCTAAAGCTCAATGCCAAAAACTGCATCGTCATCCCCTTTGGTAAAAACGGTGTACACATGAACTTAACACTGAAAGTGTGATGAGACCTTGGGACACAGGTGGACAGTAGTCTCTCCTTTTTTAATCACATCACCACAGTGGTCCGGAAATCCTTCTACGTGGCACACCTCATCACAAAAGGTTTCTCATCCAGAAAAAAATAGGTCATTGTTCCCCTCTACTCATCACTCATTAGACCCATTATAGAGTACAACACCCCTTTTGGTATGTACCTCACAAGACATCTACAACAACTGGAAAGGCCACAGAAACACCTCACAAAGAGAATTACTGGCCTGAAACAGGTGCCCTACGCAGACCATCTAAAAAAACTCCAGCTTTACTCCGTCGCATATCGCCTACTCAGAAGCGATCTCTGAGCTATGTCAAACCCAGAGCTGTTGGACATGCTCCACTTAAAGAAATCCCAATCCCTCTGAGCTACACACTGTAGGGACCTAAACCTCATCAGCACAATAAACAGAACATGCTGGAGGGATAGATTCCTGTCCCAGAGACTTCCCATACACTGGAACAGACTACCTATCTATGTCAGACAGAGCTCCTCATTAGCACTCTTCAAGAAAAATCTTGATGCTTGGATGGGAAATAGGAAATTCACCCCGGGGATCACTTCTGTGGCTCTGCTTGACAGGGGCACAGGAAAATAATTTTCTTGGGTGGCGAAAGCCAGGGTACCTTTTTGGCTAGGCTTATATAGTCTCTAGGGCCAATAGCCTAGTACCTACCTATGAACAAAAAGCGTGGTGATGGAGTCTAAGATTGAGAAGGCCTGTGATGGAAACCTGAGTATTATGTCTTGGTGGTTTACATGCTGCTAGTCTAATCTGCCATTCTAATTTGCGTTTTTCCAGTCTGTCATTTAACGATCCTTGTTCTTTTTTTGGTAAGTGATCTAAAATATGAAACTGGAATGTCTTTTGTCTGGATTGATCTCTGCTGTGTTTAGCTAGTGTGTTGTTGTTGCTGCTGTAGCGGATGTCTGTAAGGTGTCTAGCAGTTCTAGTTTTAAGTCTGTTGATAGTTTTCACAATATAGAAGGCATAGCATTGGGCCCTATAAACTACTAATTCCAAATTGCATTTCCCAGGTTCTTGGCTGCGGTAGTAGCGGCCAGTGTTAGGGAAGTGGAAACCCGTTTTGTTGCTCATGTGCTTACAGTAGCTACAGTTGGGCAGTCCACAAGGGACTGTACCCTTCAACTCCCCGATTTTTTTTTTTGAGCTAAGAGGGGGCAAGATTTTGTAAGGCTCCCATCTTGTGTTTCTTGTTATTTAATCTGTTGAGTCTATTGTCCAACCAGATGGGATATTTGATATATTTACTGTTTATGATAGAAGAGAAGAGTGTATGGTAACAATTTCTTGATTAGGTAGAGGTTGAGAACATTTAGAATAAGATGCATAAGCATAAGATCACTAATAAGTGTATGTATGATGTTCTTCGTGTTTCAGTGTTGCAATCATCACGCTTGGGTTATCTGCCTGCAGGTAGACCTCAGTCGGCCTGAATACCAGAGTCTTGAGATTTCTGTGTCGGATGCTGTCGCCTCTTCCATGCTGTCAGGTCGTTATGGGTATAAAACATGCAGCCGACGCCATTATATCAGCTTTTCTTGCCAAGCGGAGCCCGAAGCAGAAGCAGTTTGCAAGTGCCGGTCGGCCGCTACCTGAAATTTTCGTTATTCGAGTTTCAGACCTAAAGTCTTCTAAAGCTAAGTACCCCGTTGGGGATCCTATTTTCTTGCTCTAACCGATGGCAGAAAAAAATAATAATTGTCTTGCCTGTGGAAAGCAAATACCTCAGAGATTTTCATTCTTACTGTCACCTGTTTAGGCCCAGACCACGACATTCCTCGCTGTCAGTTTTGTGCCCTGTTCAACGCCTGAACTATTTGTCATCAGGCTATCTTTGTTGCTAAATTCTTTCGCTCTCGTTCTCTGTATTCTGAAATGGCTTCAATAAGCCATCCGACTACCAATCTTCCGAAAAAAAGTAAGGATAAAGACAGAGACAGACCGCATAGGTCCAAAACTGCCAAAGATGCTTCTGTTAAGCTAGTCGCCAGTCCACCGGTACTCAGTGAGGCGCTTTTACAGCCCCTGATACCTGCTTCTACAGATTCGCATGCCTCTACTTAGACCCATTTGGAGTCCAGTATGCCGCGAGATGCTTCTTCGACTACGGAACCTGTGGATGTCTCTACCTTGGATGGGTCCGGAGCTGCTGTGCAAGCTCCGGCTTCTGAGGGTGTATTCAGGCCTTCCGATGTTCATATTAAACCGACTACTTCGTTTCAAACTAAAACTACCAACTTTCTCAGGCCCAGAGTTCGCAATACGCCTAGGAAACCAACGACCATTCTCAGGCCCCCATGCCGCAGAAACAAATGCTTAGAATGGCTGAAGACCTTATTACTTTAATTAGGGGAAGCCAGCCTTCCCTCTCTAAAAGACAAAGAATTGATTTTCCTTCTGATTCTTCAGATCACGAGTCTGATGACTCTGACCCCTCTGATTACCAGGACATACCGTTATCTACCTATGAGGATTCTGATGCAGAGGATTCCATTCCCTTTGCCTCCTCACTAGAGGATTTTTCTTTCGGTGAAACCCTGCATACTCTGAGACCATTTCCGCTGGGAATGCTAGGACTACCCTCAGTCCAAAAAGAAACTCGGGGAATTTTTAAACTTGCCCCAGCACAGGCCACTAGCTATCCATCCTGTTCTAGAAATTGTAGATGATGTTGTCTTGGAGTCCAGTCTTACCCCTGATACTTTGCCACCTGCTCCCAGAAAACCTGACAGATACTACAGAGTACCTGACTCTCTCAAATTTCTATTTAAGAATCCTACTGCAGATCCAGAAACCATTTCCCAAAGACCTAAAGGCATTAAGGCTACTACAGCCAAAAACCCTACCTCTTTGGACAGGGATTCTAGGGCGTTAGACAGATGGGGGAAGAAGGTATATACCTCTGCTACTCTTGCCATCAGGGCTTTAAATTGCCAGTTTCACATAGGTTCATAGGTTCATAGGTTTATACTAGGCTATCTGCCCTAAGGCATTTATAAGCCTAGCCCAAATTATTGTGGCTTACGCCACCCCTTATATGAAAAAATACTGTGCCCATTAGTTTTAT